>NW_027206401.1:12675000-12705000 GCF_024711535.1 Dipodomys merriami
ACCAGCAAAAACAAAATCAGGCCTAGAATGTTGGTGTGTGCCTATAATCACGGCTAAATAGGAAGCATAGGCAGATCAGAGGAAAACAAAAAAGGTCCCAGACGGAAATCTTGAGACTTTATTTTAAAAAGGAAAAGAGGGATAAAGAGATATGGTTCAAGTAGGACAGCACCTTCCCAGAACACACAAAGGTGAGTTCAAACTCCAGAGTACTGCCAAGAAAAAAAATATGCATTGTTTTTGGTTTTCTTCAATAGTAATAATTTTCTTATAATGCCTTTCCTGCGTACTATTTTTTTTAACCCCAGGGCTTGAACTCCTTTCCAGCATACTTTAAAACAAATAAAACAAAACACGAGGGCTTGAACTCAGAGCCTCATGTTCTCACTCAGCTTTTTCTGCTTATGTCTGGCACTCTACCACCAGACCCAAACCTCCAGTCCAGGTTTTTGCTGGTTAAGAACAGGGTTATCATGGACTTTTCCTGCCTGAGCTGGCTTTGAACCTGGATTCTCTAGGTCTCCGTCTCCTGAGTAGATAGGATTACAGGCCTAGGCCACTAGCTCCTGAACCATTTTTAATAGAGTACTCTAGCTTTGGGGAAGAGAAATAGCTATTGTATATACTGTCCGTTTAAAAAGGAAACATTAAACACTTCATGGTATCAAGTTGCATCCTCTTTAAGATAACTTCTTTTCTTCGGAGATGCTTTAGGTGGAACTGTAATGTACTGCAGGAACTGTTATTTCAAAATCTCTGTAGGCACCTGCTATGACTGCCAGGAAGAAAAGGAGCTAGGAATGGAGATTTATGTGAAGGAGGAAAGCAAATTTCTCAGCCAAAATGATCCCTCTTATTTGCAAACAAATAGACCCATCCATCGTCACATCTTGAAATACCTCATGTCAGACACACACATACCTTTATCACCTTTATGACAAGCTACGGCAAGTCAGAGGTACCAATATTCAGTTAAGCTTGGAGCCATGTAACAACAGGAATTGTGTCTACATGGAGATGGGAATGTATCTGAAACTCTGGTAGAAAAATCTATCAAGAGTAAAGCCTTTAGAGACATGGGCAAATATTCCCAGTACAGTCTCTGTGAGTAAGTTTTCAAACAACCAAGGGCTGGGAGTGTGGCTCAGTGTTAGAGTTTGTGCTTCATGTGCACAAAGGCCAGGAGTTCCCTCCTTGGCATCAGGAAATATGATCAAGTAAATAAATTTTCAAAGCCAGGTGCCAGTGGCTTACGCTTGTAATCCTAGCTACTCAGGAGGGTGAGATCTGAGGATTGAGGTTCAAAGCCAGGCTGGACAGGAAAGTCCGTGAGACTTTTATCTCCAATAAACAACTCAGAAAACAGGAAGTGGTGCTGTGGCTCAAGTGGTAGAACACTTGACTTGAGCTGAAGAGCTAAGGGACAGCTCCCAGGCCAGAATTCAAGCCCCATGACCAACAATAATTAATTAATTAATTAATTAATTAATTAATTAATTAATTAATTAATTAATTAATTAAAAGGAGATTTCATGCTTCATATTAATTTCATCAAACCTTACTAAGACTAAGACTATTTTATTCCAAATAGTTTTAGATACACCCTTATGATGGGAAGACTCAATAAATGTTGGCTGAATATAACTGAATAATACTGGATTCCATACATTTTGCTTATTACTGCTTCATAGGTACTCTTAAGAATAGGGAAAACATGGACCTGGGAAGGTGGCTCAGTGGTAGAGCACTTGCCTTGCATGCATGAGGCCTTGGGGTTCCATTCCTCAGCACCACATAAGCAAAAAGAAAAAAGCCGGAAGTGGCCCTGTGGCTCAAGGGAAAGAGTGCTAGCCTTGAGCTGAAGAGCTGAGGGACAGCGCCCAGGCCCAGAATTCAGGCCCCACGAACGGACCCCAAAAAAAAAAAAAAAAAAGAATAGGGAAAACATTTAGGCTGCATTTCTCTTGGTCACTGGGGTTACAGATCAACCAAGATTCAGTAACTGATTCAATCACAGGATTACATATTTAATTGCTTAATAAGCTGGGCTTGGTGGCTCATGCTTTGTGGTTTGAGAACAGCCTAGGCAAAAAGTTCAAAAGACTCTATCTCAAAATAAGCCTGGCATGCTTGTGGTACCAGTCGCATGGGAGGCACAGAGAGAAGGAATGTGCTCTGAGGCTGGCCCTGAGTAAAATCAAAGACTCTATCCAAAAAAATAACTGAACCAAAAGATGGATAGGGGGATTACTCAAATGGTAAAACACCTGCCCAGTAAGAACAAGGTCTTGGGTCTTGAGCCCAGTGCTGCCAATAATAGTAATAATAACAATAACAATAATACAGTAACATCTGCTTGCAACATCTCACCTGTGAGGTTCTCCTTATGAGTAACCAACCTTAGACAGATACCTACCTCTAATGCAAAGGGGTTATTTTTATACCTCATGACGTTTCTGTTCAATATAGAACATCACTTTAAGTACAACTTAAGATTCCAGTTGTCCTGTAGAGAAAACGTAATACTAATAATTAGGAGTCTGGGGTATGAAATGGGCATTGCTCTTGCCTCAAGAGGATCAAATCTGAGAACCTCAAGAGCATTTTTTAAGAACAAACATCTGTTCAAGATTACTAATAATCTCTTCTGTGATTTGGATATGCAATCACGGAACGTGGCATGTCAATCCCCCTACTTTACTGTTATAAATGAAAACACATATGCGCCTCAGTATCACAGCGACTTCTTGTGAGGCACGCTCAGCAGAACTGCTTTACAAAACACCCTTGAAATTCCCCGGTCCTCAACCGTGGGCATTTACAACCACTGGCTGGCACAAGCCTGGAGGATTTCCATAGGCAACATCTGGATGGGAGAAACACGTGTGCCTGTGTTACACTAGAGCATGTCCCAATGGTGCAGAGAAAGTGACTCCGTGGACAGACTCTGTCACTTAACACACGCCTCAAGACTGCCTCCAGCAGTCAACATTATTAAAAGCACCAGGCAATCTGGTGTCTGTCAAGCTTTAGATTTTAGATACAGACTGCAGTCCTTCAGGACCACCTTGAAGTCACTTAGGTTTAAAATCTTCTACAGCCCTAAGGTGTTGTTGGTGCAAAACTTCCTCCTCTTTCTTTTCTCTCCTTTCAGTACTGCTGGGAGCAGCTTAGCAGCAGTTCAGACACTAAAGAACATAGACATGCACTGGAGAATTCTATCCTAAGTACTTAGCTACGCACCACCCTGTAGTTATAAGTCTCTACAATCCTATTGAAAGAGCAATACCCCTTTCATACCTCAGAGTTGTAACTATTAGTATTACGTTTTCTCTACAGGACAAATCAAATCTTAAGTTGTACTTAAAGTCATGTTCTGTATCAAATTCTATCCAACACCCAGTAACGGTGTTAATCCTCTGTAAAACCCAAGTCCTGATGAGACATAAGGGCCAAGGAAAGTGCTCTGAAGGATCCAGAGAGAAATTCTTCCAGCTACACAATTTCCTCTACTTCTAATTTGGTAGAAAGGTGAAACAAGTCCATAAAGAATGATATATGAGCCAGGCATTGGTAGCTCCCACCTGGAATCTTAGTTACTCTGGAAGCTGAGATCTAAGGATAAAGGTTCAAAGCCAGCCCAGACAGAAAAGTATGTGAGACTCATCTCCATTTAATCAGCTAAAATCAGATGTGTGGCTCAAGTGGTAGAGCACAAGCCTTGAATGAAAGGGCCAAGCAAGGGTTTGAGTTCCTGAGTTCAAGTCCCAGTACCAGCACACAAAACAACAAAAACAATAATGATGATGATGTGTAAGAAAAGGACATTGGAAGGGGCGCTGTGGCTCAAGCAGTAGAGCGCTCACCTAGAGCTGAAGAGTGCAGGGACAGCATTCAAGCCCAGAGTTAAGAAAGAAAGAAAGAAAGAAAGAAAGAAAGAAAGAAAGAAAGAAAGAAAGAAAGAAAGAAAGAAAGAAAGAAAGAAAGAAAGAAAGAAAGAAAGAAAGAAAGAAAGAAAGAAAGAAAGAAAGAAAGAAAGAAAGAAAGAAAGAAAGAGAGAGAAAGAAAGAGGGAGGAAAGAAAGAAAGAAAGAAAGAAAGAAAGAAAGAAAGAAAGAAAGAAAGAAAGAAAGAAAGAAAGAAAGAAAAGAGAGAGGGAGGGAGGGAGGGAGGAAAGAAAGAAAGAAAGAAAGAAAGAAAGAAAGAAAGAAAGAAAGAAAGAAAGAAAGAAAGAAAGAAAGAAAGAAAGAAAGAAAGAAAGAAAGGAGAAAGAAAGGGACAGGTGGCTAGGAGAAGGGTAATGTACCAGGGACAAGCATCACTTTCCCTAGAGAACCCAGGAAAGCTCTCCAGAGGAAATGGTATTAGAGCAATGTGTTGTAGCCAGGAGACAGTTGACTGATGGTCCAGAGAAAGAATGACACTGGATGGGAGAAAGGGCTTGCTTTTCCTGATCTTCATTATAAAAGGTAAGGGAGAGGTAGGCCCTCGTGGCTCACCCCAGTAATCCTACAGCCTTTTTCTGTCCATCCCCCAGTCTGTGGGCATGGCCACAGGCACAGCTCCACTGGGGAAAACTATCTCCAAGCCGTCCCAGGGAGGTGACTGCCAGCACGAGACTGGAGGGGTGAGGATGTCCAAAGAATACGAGGCCACGTCCGATTTTTCATTTGTAAGAAACACGTTGAAGTATATAACATTAGAACACCAAGTGAAACCACAGCGCCATCTTTCTCATGATGCACAGCAAACAGGACTGCAGAAACACGACTGGGCAAGAGAAATTTCTATGGGAAGGCAGAATAGGAAAGCAGGAAAAATGGAGTGTGCAGCATGGCGGAAGGGTGAGGAGTCTGTCCCTGACCTGTGAGTAAAGAGGGGATGGGGTCTAGGTAGTAAGCTGAGAGAACGAAGGCTGGAGCCGGCGAGGTCTGGGGCTCACTGGCAAGGGTGAGGCCGCGCTGTCTGAGGAGCAATGGGAAGGGAATGGTGGCAGGTGGACTCGGAGCTCCTTGGAGTCTTTATTCTCAGCTCTGCAGAGCCCTGCTGCAGTGAACCCCAGGGAATAAGGCCAGAGCCTCTCATTTCTCTCCATGCCTCTAACTGCCCACCATGGAGGTCAAGGAAGGAAAAGACGGTTCTCCTCCCTTCCTGCTCTCCATCTCCTGAGAATATTCTAATGGCCGCTATAATATACAGATCTCTCTGTCTCTCTCTGTGTCTGTCTGTCTGTCTGTCTGTCTGTCTCTCTCTCTCTCTCTCTCTCTCTCTCTCTCTCTCTCACACACACACACACACATGATCACAGGAAAAAGAACTAGAATGTCACTTTAGAGACACCCTAGTGAGCTAGCAGGACAGTCTGGCCTTGGAGATGGATGACAATTTCTCCTTCCTGAAGGTGAAGTAGGCAAAAGAAGTGGGGGTAGGGGAAGAGGTAGCCCCCAGTGTGAGCATCTCCTGTGTATTTACAGGAGATCTGTAAGCTGAGTCAAGCTGCTCTGTGAGCAGAATCCACAATTTCTTCTTGGAGCAGCAGCAGTCCGCATTGACTCCTTTCCACCATGAGTCCTCCTGGCTCCCTAACACGTGCACAGTTATTTTTTTTCCCTCTGCTGCCACTGTACAACAGGCACAGCTGCGTTAGACAACAACAAAATCTGCTGCTCTAGAGGGTTCGCTGTCGGATGGGACAGAAACTCCAGCAGGGGGGTGGCACCAGCAACCAGGCCTGGGGGCTGAGGCTAACGGACTGGGACTAGCTGGGCTGGCTGAGGAGGCTGAGACTGGGGCCTGGGCTGGAGACTGAAGCTGTGGGTTAGAGCTGGGGCAGGAGATGGAGGCTGGGGTTGGGACTGAGGCTGAAACCAGGAGTGTGGCTATACTGTAACGGGACGCTGTCATATGGGACAGACTGACATAGCAAATGAACTTTTCTATTCTCCAGATGCTTCCATGTGGGTCCCTCCCCCTAAAAATGGCCTGGCTAATTATTACAGCCACAGTAAGGAATGCATTTATAGATGCTACCCGGAAAGCAGGAAGGAGTTTTAGTTTGGTTTTGTTTTAATGATCTAATGTAGTCTAATTGGGAGCCTTTCTTCCTCTAATTAGATGTTTGAACCTCAACACATTTTACATTTTTTTTATTAGCCATCAGGTTTAATCTGTAACACAGGTACTTCTCCTGATTATACCTTCTAAAACTTCCTTGCTTTAAGATGAGCTTTCTTTAACGGTTTTTTTTTTTTGCTCTTTTACGTATGCTTGTTTTGTTTTGTTTTGTTTTGTTTTGTTTTGTTTTGTTTTGGGTCCAGTCGTGGGGCCTGAACTCTGGGCCTGGGCACTGTCCCTCAGCTCTTCAGCTCAAGGCTAGTGCTCTACCACTTGAGCCACAGCGCCACTTCTGGCTTTTTTCTTTTTGCTTATGTGGTGCTAGGAATCGAACCCAGGGCCTCATGCATGCAAGGCAAGTGCTCTACCACTGAGCCACCTTCCCAGCCCTTGTTTTTTTAAACAAAGAGTAATAGAAGAAAAGCTTCCCTTTCTGAGACATTAACTCAAATAGCTCCAAAATGCACAACTATCATCATCGATCTATTGCATGAACATTATCAACCACATCTTATCTCTATATGTTGGAAACTGGTTTAGCCACACAGATTTAGTGTACTCAGTATATGGTGAGACCCACACAAGCCCACTCAGGACTTCTTTTCCACTTTTTGAGGCCATCTGCCTGCATTGACAATTTCACATGGCCTGACAATGATGTTATAAATATTCAAATGACTGGAAAAACGGTTCCTTATCCCTGGAGTAAACAAAGGTGCAAAACAGAATTCAAAATATTATGAAATTTTAAAATGAGTGTAAAGGTTTCACAACCTTGTGAAAACACTAACAGCCACTGAATTATCCATTTTAAAGGGTGAATTCTGTGACAAATGGGTTCTATCTCAATTTTTTAAAACCTCATTTTTTAAAGGCCTATAAAAGTCCCAAAAGTCTTCACATGGCAAGTTTGAAATAAGCATTTTATAAAGAATGCAGTCAGGGGCTGGGAAGTTGGCTCAATGGTAGAGCGCTTGTCTTGCATGCCTGAGGCCCTGGGTTCGATTCCTCAGCACAACATAAGCAAAAAGAAAAAAGCCAGAAGTGGCACTGTGGCTCAAGTGGTAGAGCGCTAGCCTTGAGCTGAAGAGCTGAGGGACAATGCTCAGGCCCAGAGTTCAGGCCCCACAACCGGACCAAAATAAATAAAGAAAGAAAGAATGCAATCATAACTGAGGACAAAGATGTTCAATATGGTTTATCTGCATGTGTGAAAGCAGAACAATAAAACCTGATGAAATTGGTTTTTAAGAAGGGGGAAGCCGGGAACCAGTGGCTCGCACCTGTAATCCTAGCTACTCAGGAGGCTGAGGTCTGAGGATTGCAGTTCAAAGCCAGCCCGGGCAGGAAAGGCCGTGAGACTCTTACCTCTAATAAACCACCAGAAAACCGGAAGTGGCATTGTGACTTAAGTGGTAGAATGCTCGCTTTGAGCTGAAAAGCTGAGGGACAGTGCCCAAGCCCAAAGTTCAAGCCCCACGACTGACAAGAGAAAAAAAAAAAAAATATATATATATATATATATATATGGGGGAGTAGATGAGGTGAGGTTGATTAGGATCCATTGTGGAAATGTCACAATAAGCCCCCCTCCCCCTGGACAAAAAATATGTGTTAATTGAAACAAAAGAATAGAATCAGAGCAGGGTGTGGTGATCCATGCTTGACATCCCAGCACTTGGGAAGCCAAGACAGGAAGATCTTGATTTCACCAGCCTGGGCTACTTGGGTACATTTGAGGCCAGCCAGAATGATCAAGTAAGATCCTAAAGAAAGGAAGAAGAGAAAGAAAAAGGGAGAGAGGGAGAGGGAGGGAGGAAAGGAGGAGAGGGAGGGAGGAAAGGAAGAAAGGGGGGAGGAAAGAAAAGGGAGGGAAGCAAAAAAGGTGGGAGAGGGAGGGAGGGCAAGCAACTATAGCACTTAATTAAAATACAAAGATCTGTATATATAAAATTGTAGGTATTACTACATTGGTATAATCACCCTGAAGTTTAGCTCTGCCAACTGCACCCAATCTTAGCAGTTCCCTTTTGCGAGTCCAGCTGCTAATCTGGCAAGAGCTGATACAATGGCTTAACCCACAAGCTCGCAGCCGTGCCTTCCTGGCTGTGGGCCACATTGCTGCGTCCTGACCTGTGCCAGGCAGACCTGATCTTCCCCAGCAGTCCATCTAAGTTGTCCCCTCACTGCCATTGTCCTAAGGCTCCACACATCCCCGTGGGAACCGCAGGGAGCTACAGTTTGTTGTAAGCTGATCTGAGTCTGCTTATATTGACAAGTTTAACCTTGACGCCCTTATTACCAGCTGCCTGTCCTAGTATGACACAACCTCCTGGAAACAGCCATCTTTTCTATGCTACTAGTAACTTTCCACAATACCAAGTTACTGAAACCCATCAGAAACCCAGTGAGTACCAAGCTTCATGGTTCAATTTTGCCAGTTCCCAGCTATTTCCTCTCAAGAATGCTACCCCCTGCCACCGGTGAGCCCCCCACACGGTACGCTCCAATCAGTGCTATGGAAACTCCTCACAGCCTGTTATGGAAACTTAGCTTCCAAGGAAAAAGCTATAGGTTTAAAAAAAAAAAAAAAAGAAGAAGAAGTCTATTTTAGCCCCTTGAATGGAATTTTTCTATAATCTGTTATCAGCTATGTTCTAAAACAATGTAAAGAATAGAAGCCTATAAACCAGGCATGGTAGCACACACCTGTCATTTCAGCTGCTGAAGAAGGGGACCGCTTGGGCTATCCAGTGAGACCCTATCTCAAAGAAAAGAAAAGTAAGGAATTCAGGCTCACATATTTCCTTTCCTATTCTTTGTCTTTTGGCAGAACTGGGGTTTGAGCCCAGCATGTTGTGCTTGTGATATAGGTGCTCTAAAGCTTTAGCCGTACCCCCCCAGCTGCCCCTCACTTGGAAGGGGAGGAGCCTTAGTTTGAATTTCTGCCCTTGCTGGCCTCAGATCACAATTGTTCCACCTTCACTACTGAGCCACCGTGCCCAGCCAGGTTCTTTGAAATTCAGGATCATCCCACAGAATTACAAAGTAGGTCATCTTTTTTTTTTTTTTTTTTTGGCCCCTATTTTAAACAGTTCAGGCCTGAGCTTTTAAAGTCATGTGTCTGGTTTTAAATCTTTCTTTCTCTCTTCATTTCTACCATTTCTTAAAATTATCAGATGATCCCCTCCAGCAATAAACCACTTTTCATTTGCTGCACGGACTCTGCCATGGGTGAAACTTCATGCTTGTGTGTGTGTGTGTGTGTGTGTGTGTGTGTGTGTGTGTGTGTGTGTGTGTGTGTGTGTGTGTGTGTGTGTGTGTGTGTGTGTGTGTGTGTGTGTGTGTGTGTGTGTGTGTGTGTGTGTGTGTGTGTGTGTGTGTGAACATAAAATGAGAAAACATCCATTACAATCCTTACTTTTAGGAAGTGAATATTAGATTTCTAAAGTATCTTAGTGAATTTATTTTTCATCTTTTGGAAGCGCACAATGGTACCTTTTACAATAAAATTTCATGTTGGTATTTTATACTCTGCCTTTTACTTCTACATATTCACCATACATCATCCAAGCACATAATTTGAGTGAAGACAACTGCAAACTCTTCAAGAGGCACCGAAGCTCTTGGGATACACAGGGGAAAATTCAAGGTGAGTGAGAAGCTGTGGACACTTGCCTTATTTCAAATCCCTTCCTGAAACTTACTAGCCATGACTACTAGTAAGTCCTAATTTTAGGGGTATGCGACCCTATCGATAGTATATCTATCACAGACAGTAATAGTATTTACCACAAATGTCCACTAAGCTCTAGCATCTAAGCAGGGACGAGGCAGAATGGTCCACAACCATGACCTCACATAATCGCTGCAACACACGATGGAGAGAAGCCACTGCCGAGTGTGGGAACCGAAGTCCCCTGGGTGAGGTGCAGGCAGGGGGTGACAAGGCCTGGGTCACAGCGAGGTAACAGCACTGACATTCGAGCCTGGTTTCTGCCTTTGCCTAGTAGAAACCACAGCATACGGTTTTGCCTATCCGCCTCATAGCATCACTAAGAGAACTGAAACAGGTCATAAATGTGGAGGCCACACCAAACGAATGTGCTCTTCAAACTGTCTTGTTTGTGGTCCTTGACCGGATGGCCATTATTACTTCTTCCTTTGGTTCTCACCAGTATTTTAAGTAGAAAAGAGCAGATGGAGAGAACTTGGAGGTCCAGGCGTACAGTTAGACCAATGGCGCAGAACAGCTTAATTGGTGATTATAATACCACTGGCATGTGAAAGACTCATCAAAGACATTAAATAGTAAATTCTTCCTTAAGTTTAAATTCTCCTTTAAAAAGACGTGCTTAATCTAAATGAGCTGAGAGGCTGACTCCAACAAAGAATTCAGATGAAATACCAAACCAGATTCTGAAAGATGAAAAGAGATCAAAGGCAGATCTTGGAGAAGAGAGACCCACACCCTAAGGAGAAAGGACACACACAAACAAACACAAATACCCTTTGAAATCACAGATGGAAACCCATCTCCCTTTTGGCATTTTGTTAAGAAGCCATGTCTTACACATTAGCAAAATAACATACACCCCCCCCACACACACACACACAAGCACATCCAGATGTTCACGAATATTCATGACATGCTTCCAATTTGGTTTGGACTGGTCCTTGATTTATTTTTGATTAAGTTCCATCAACTTCTGCTGGGGCCCGTGAGATGGATGGAGCTGCGATAGCACAAATTTAGACCATCTTCGTATTCAAAGTAATTGCACAACATCTCTCACACTATCCCTTCTAAATACATAATTTATGCACGGACCTTGGAATGCCAGAGATAGAAGCAGTTGGCCTACCCCTGAGTTCATCTTCACCCAAATTCTACTGCTAAAGATATTAAATTAAGCCTTCACTTCTAATGCATGAATTAACCCAAGGGAGGGAAGGAAGGGGGAGAGCTAGGACTAGCAATTCAGTGATACTTTAGAGGAAGGCCAAGAGCAATGCTCTGAGGGGTCTTGAGATGTATGTTCCAAAGTTAATATATTAGCTGCACCCTTCCAGACCCTGAATAAACACATGGCTTAAAAGTCAGAAGAACTGAACCAATGGTATCAAAGTATTTGTGAAATGCTTTTTAACATCTTGCTTTCTTCTATTTAAAGTTCTTAAAATGTCTAAGCTGAGAGATGAGGTAACTCCAATTAAAAGCTATTGCTGTGGTGGGCAGAAAACATCTCCAATCAATATACTACTGGGTGGTGGAGGGTGGCTCAGTGCTGGAGTGCCTGTCTAGCATGTGCAAGGTTCTGGCTTTGATCTCCAGCACTGGGAGGAGAGAGAGAGAGAGAGAGAGAGAGAGAGAGAGAGAGAGAGAGAGAGAGAGAGAGAGAGAGAGAGAGAGAGAGAGAGAGAGAGAGAGAGTGTGTGTGTGTGTGTGTGTGTGTGTGTGTGTGTGTGTGTGTGTGTGTGTAGAGAGAGAGAGTGTGTGTGTGTGTGTGTGTGTGTGTGTGTGTGTGTGTGTGTGTGTGTGTGTGTGTGTGTGTGTGTGTAGATCTGGAGCAAATTCTTTCTACCATCAGTTACTTCAGCAAAGCACAACTGTGGAAAGACAATGTTAAGCAGGCACCTGTGAACCGGGAGGCCAAGGTTAAGTGTGAGCAGTGACCCCAGCACAAGCTGTCAGCCCAGCCCCAACAGGCTCTAGCTGAACCCAAATGACCATGTCTGCATCATCTCATTCCAGATGATACCCCTTTCTCAGGCCCTAAACAGAGCGTTGGAGGACAGATGGGCCCCTCAGTCTTCACCCCAGGCCTCATAGCTGGCCTCGGATCTGATCACCCTGTAACACTGTTAGCTATGGCAGCAGAAGCCCGCTGGGAGAGCCTGAAAAGAAGCAAACATTCCTCACGCTCTGTGTGAGGCAGTTTCTTGTCACTATGGCAACATACCAGAGGAAACAACTTAAAAGCAAGAAAGGTTTATTTTGTCTCACAGTTTCAGAGATTTCAGCCGTGCGGCTCCACTGCTTCTGGGTCTGTGAGCGGTGAGGCAGAGTGCCATGGTGGATAGAAGAAGCTCACTTCGGGGTGAACAGAGCCAGGCAGACCAAGAGATGCCCAGGACCAGACATTCCTTCAAAGGCACAGCCCCAATCATTGACCGGCCTCCCTCAAGCAGGCCCCGCCTCCATCTCCAATCGCCACATGGCCACCAAGTCATGATTCCATCAGAGATTCATCCTATCAGTTCCAAAAAGCACCATCAGCTGCCAACCAAGCTTTTAAAATATGAGCCTTCAGGACATTCCAGATTCAACCATCACATCATCCTTTAAACTTTGTCTCTGCAATACAATACAGTCTCTTCAGAGTGCTACAAATTAACACCTTTAAATAGCCTGTAATTAGCTTGCGATTAGCACAAATAAATTACACTTGTAACTGTCTCAGGCAGAAAATGTTTCCTTGCTAAATGTAAATATCCAGACCACGGTGTAATTTTAATATCCTGGTTTTGCTCTTCCAGAGCTATTTAAAAGGCACCTGATCTTAAACTCCTCCACTTTCTGAAAAAAATCTTGATTCCAAAAACAACACTATTTTCCCCCCAACAGAGCTGGGGCGAGGGCTGAATTCCGCCATCAAGCGGCTTCTTTCACTAGAGTTTCTTGGCTTTTCTCCCCAGTCAGTGTTTATTTGATTAAGATTTAGGAATTCTCTCTCCGATGTAAATGCAAATGATGGTGCTCAGCCTTTTTCCCTTTCTGGGAAGCATTTATATTTTAAGCAGAATGCTATTTTGGCTTTTTATCTCCTAGGCATACTATGTTTTATTAAAACAAACAAAACAGTCTTTTCTAAATGCTTATGAGCAGAAAGGAAAGATGCTGAGGCGTGTGACCACATTTAAGAACCCAGCTTCTCCCCTCTTCTCCCAGCCTATGCCAACATACCAAACAAACACACGCTTCCATAACCGGTCTAGTACTTACAAGAGACAAGAGGACAAGAACACACGAATTAATTGCTGGCTTATTTAAAACAACAACAAAAATCTCCTTAACAAACAGGCGTAAGATGCCAAGATCAAATCCAGCACCAAGAGATGTGTTTGTGTCCACTTTCATTCCATGCAGTGTGCAATACACAAAATCGGCTGACTCAATTGGGACCGGGCATTAAATACAATGGGTCTTTGTCTGACAGAAGTCAAAGCTGAGAACTGCATTACCATATGCCTTAAGCTATAATAGCTCAGTGTATCTTGACATCAAGTGTGCAAACCCCACATGCCCTCACCATCTAATGCCTGCTGATTCTGATTGCAATCTGCAAGTCAACAGTAACCCAAAGCTAGAGAAGTATGGCAGGGAACACAAGATGAAACAACACCAAAACAGATGCCCTACAGTGCAGCACTTCCCAGGGTACAGCCTGTAGCAGGGAGACGTCAGTCTACGTGCAGTGCCGCCGTTCTCACTCTTATTCAGTGGAAACCAGACAAGAACTAGGACAGCCTGTCTTCAAGGCTCTTAGCTCTGGGCACCTTCCTTAGCAACAATGGTGGCCTACAGACCAAGCCGGCTGTAAGGTCTGCCTGGGAAGGCAGGGCAGACTCCTCCCTCCTCCGTCCAGTGCCTTTGTCACCTAGGTAACTGGCACACCTGGAAGCAGTCAGCTCTCCCACCGGCAACGTCACATCCTGGGGACCAGGGAGGGTCCCAGGCCCTGAGGTCACATCCTCATCCAAGTGTGACCACACCTTTCCCACACATGGCCACACTTATCCCTGCCCCTGGCCTAGATAAGTCCTGGCCCCCAGAGGTGGGTCGACCTTTTGGCCAAGTGCTCTCCACCATGCATGGCCTGGCAGCTGTGGTGTTCTCATTTATTGGCTACCTACTTTAATCTACCTTATACTGGCCACCTTTACTTGCTCCGCCATCTTTCTTTCTCTCTTTCTTTCTTTCTTTCTCTCTCTCTCTCTTTCTTTCTCTTTCTTTTCTTTCTTTCTTTCTTTCTTTCTTTCTTTCTTTCTTTCTTTCTTTCTTTCTTTCTTTCTTTCTTTCTTTCTTTCTTTCTTTCTTGCCAGTCATGGGGCCTGAAATCTGGGCTTGGGCACTGTCCCTCAGCTCTTCAGCTCAAGGCTAGCGCTCTACTACTTGACCCACAGCACCACTTCCAGCTTTTTCTGCTTAGGTGGTGCTGAGGAATCGAACCCAGGCCTCATGCATGCAAAGCACTCTACCACTGAGCCACCTTCCCAGCTCTGGCATTTTCTTGAACATTCAAGGAGCTCAAAGGTGTAGGAACCAGGTTTCCATCCGCTTTGCTATCTGTGGCAAAATGCAAAGGAAGAGACACCTTTAAACAAAACACAAAGTCGCACACAGACCAGACTCTGCCCGTGTCCATGCGAAGGCACAGCAAAGCAAGGTCAAAGTCAAGTTCACCTTGGCCCAGCTGGTTAAAGAAAGTGGAAAAGTTGATTATTTTTGTTTCCTTTTGTGACACATGATGCATCAGACAATTGTTTATTATTTTTAGGATTCATCACCCAAAGACCTAGGAAAGGTTAGCAAGTGTCTTCTTCCACTTCTTTTAGACCCTAGTTTCTAGCTACAGCAAACTTGCAGCACCCTGTAAAGGCTCTATTTTCTCCGTCCCCTTTTGGCATGACCTTGACCTCTGCCTGCTGCTCGACATTGGCCATAATTACCGCCTCACTCACCAGGCGAGTCTTCTAAGAGTCTTGTCCTTGGGCTTGCATGGCACTCTCTCAACCACTGAGCCATCACTCCAGCCCTGATTTGTGCTAGCCATTTTTGTGGTAGCGTCTTGCTTCCTGCGTGGCATATCCCTGGTTGCAATCCACCTATGCTAGGATTCCCAGGCAACTAGGCCCACAGGCCCTGGCCACCATGTCCAGCTCTTCGCTGAGAAGGGATCTCATAAACTTTTCTGCCTGAGATCTCAGTGGACCAAGTAGCTAGGATTACAAACACAAGCCGCTGATGCCCAGCTCCTGCGTTTCTGGAAGGACAAAGCTCAAAAGACATAGACTTTTAATAAATACGTTGAAAATATTCATTGAGGATGTTACATGCCATGCACTAAATTTCTTTGCCAAAATACAAAGATGACCAAAACAGACAAACCAAAATCCCTGTTGTCAAGGCAGGCCTTATTAGAAGTAACCTGGGAGGACTTTGTGGACAATGGATATGCAATGCATCCTGCTGGCTTGGAGGTCACATGCATATATTTGCTTGATGAAAAAATCATACTGCTGAGGTTTGTACATTTCAGTGTATATAAATCTTACCTAAAATCTTACCTAATTAGTGGTGCCAGGTGTCAGGGTCTCATACCTATAAGCTCAGCTACTTAAGAAGTTGAGATCCCAAGGACCAAGGCTCAAAGTCAATCTGGGCAGAAAAGTCTGTGAGATTCTACCTCAAAATTAACCAGCAAAAAAGAAGGCTAGTGACACAGATCAAGTGGCTGAATGCCAGGTAAGCGAGGCAAGCAATTGAAATCATTAGGTCCTGAGTTCAAACTCTAGTACGTACAAGCAAGCAAGCAAGCAAGGAAGGAAGGAAAGAAGGTAGAAAAGAAGGAAGGAAGGAAGGAAGGGAGGGAGGGAGGGAGGGAGGGAGGGAGGGAGGGAGGGAGGGAGGAAGGGAGGGAGGGAGGAAGGAAGGAAGGAAGGAAGGAAGGAAGGAAGGAAGGAAGGAAGGAATTATCAACTGGAAACAGAGAAAAAAGATTTAAGAGAATTTCAGGGTACTGGGGTAACTGAGGCCGGGTGTAGGAAACAGGAAGTTTAAGTACATCATATTATGCAGTTTATTTATGCTTAAAGTTTCTCAAAGTAAAATGCCAGAAAAAAACCTGCACATATGTAAACAAATCTTCATGAAGTATAAATAATAGCTACATCAGCATTACTGCAATAATTTTTGAGCTAGAAAGAAAGGAAAAAAAACATTTTAAGTCACTGATGACTAACAGCTTTCATTTTGAATTCTTTTATTTATTTTTATTTTTTATTTTATTTTTTTGGGTCTGGTCATGGGGCCTGAGCTCTGGGCCTGGGCGCTGTCCCTCAGCTCTTCAGCTCAAGGCTAGTGCTCTATCACTTGAGCCACAGCACCACTTCTGGCTTTTTTCTTTTTGCCTATGTGGTGCTGAGGAATCGAACCCAGGGCCTTGGCCATGCAAGCACTCTACCACTGAGCCACCTTCCCAGCCCCTTGAATTCTTTTAATAACTAAGAGGTACACTGATGGATTTTAAACTTGGGGAAACTGAGGCTTGACAAGGAAATGAGGCTTAGACAACCTCACAGGTAAGCAAAAGAAAAAAAGCCAGAATTTAAAGCCCTGTCCAACTCCCGCAGCCTCTTCCCACAAATGCTTCCCATAATTTTTACACACACAAGTGCAGAGGTAAGGATTCCTGCTTGGGCTTGGAGTCAAAAGAAAACTCAAGAACACTAGCTTGCCTAGATATATAATCCAGGCTGTACTCAAACTCATAATGCTCATATTTCAGCCTCAATGCTGGGATTACAGGCATAGGCTACCACGCTCAGCCTAAACATTACTCTTATGGCTTCTGTATTATTAAGAACTGTATCTGGAAAGATTATATTATCTGAGAAAAATTAAACGATTAATTTGCAAGGAATAATAAACATATCCCCAGAATCTTTTCCCACATCAGAGACAACAGCTCTGCTACTTTGTTAAAAGCTTATAATATGGAACATTTTGAGGGAAGGTGTGGTACTGGGGCTTCAACTCAGGGCCTATGTGCTGTCCCTTACTGCTTTTGCTCAAAGTTGATACTTATCACTTGAACTACAGTTCCACTTCTGGCTTTCTGGGTAGTTAATTGGAGATAACAGTCTCACAAACATTCCCCAGTTAGCTTCGAACTGTGATCCTTAGATCTCAGCCTCCTGAGTAGCTAGGATTACAGGCGTGAGCTGCGGGTGCCTGACTCTGCAACACTTCTATTTGTATTTCTGCTTCCTGAAGATCTGAGTGAGTCTGGTCTGGTCTGCCTTCTTGTACACACACCCTCATGACAACAACTTGGCAGAGTTCAGGCCAGGCTTTAGCTGCAGGCAAAGACGTCACTGATAGACTACGTGCAGTGGTGGGCGGGGACTTCTCCATCAGCTCTGAGCACAGGGACAACTGCACAAACTTGTTTTTTGCCAACATCCAAACAACCTTAGCCTAGATGATACTGAGGAAGCTGAGACTGCGGGGAGTAAGATGGCCACCTTGCATATTCCCTTTCCTGGCTGTGGTGTCACTCTGACAGCTGCCAAACTTAGTAGCTAGAGATGGGCTCATTATGGACTTGGAGAGCTGCTGTCATTTCTGATTGCCGTGTCTCACAGCCAGAAGATCCCATGATGCTCAGAGAGGTGCCAACTTCCCTGATGCTCACGGCTCCCATGTCCCAATCTCTACCAGAAGGCCAAGGCAGCCATGCAAACACTCTTTCTTCAGAATCTACCAGGTGCTGGGGCTGGGAAGGTGGCTCTGTGGTAGAGCGCTTGCCTTGCATGCCTGAGGCCCTGGGTTCCATTCCTCAGCACCACATAAGCAAACAGAATCTACCAGGTGCTAAGTAAAAACTCTCCCCATCTTGTAACTTTTGAGTCAGAATCCATGCTTGCACTGAGAAATTTATTAATTTGTTTGTTTAATGCCAGTCTTGGGGCTTTGAACTTAAGGCTTGGGTACTATCCCTGAGCTTTTAATGCTCATGACTAATATTCTATGAAAGCTTCCCTTCTGCCTTTTTCTTTTTGTGTTAAATTGAAAACAAAGAGTTTCATGGACTTTCCTGCCCAGGCTGGCTTCAAACTGCGATCCTCAGATCTTGGCCTCCTGAATAGCTAGGATTATATGTGTGAGCCACCAGTACAGACTGGCTGTACTGGTGAATTTTAACCCAGCTCTACTCTCTGTTGCCATTATCAAAAATGACTCCAAGGACACATTAGAAAGAACTAAATCCAGGTGGGATGCTGGTGACTAGGTACTCCAGAAACAGCTTGACATCGAGTCCAGAAATTAATTACTCACACAATTAGCAAAACCTTTTATTTTTCAGATTTAAGTCAAGCATCTCAGTGGGTAAGGTGTCTTCTCAGCTTGTTTGTTCAAAAGTTGATATGCAATTAGCTTTTAAGGACAATGTATTTTTTTAAACTTCCTTTTGCTTTAGCAAAAGACAAATAATTACCTATTTTAGCTTTAGACTATACCCTCAATCTCCAAAATTCACCCAAAATAGAATGAAGCAAAGCCCGAAGCCAATTCAACATAGTTCAACTTAGCACTCTATATTCTATTGGGGTTTGTTTTGGTGCAGATACTAGGGCTTGAACTCAGGGCTTCTGGCTCTTTGCTTAGCTTTGTTTGCTCATATCTGATGCTATGGTTTGTACTATGCCTCCATTGCTGGCTTTTTACTGGTTTATTAGAGATCAAGAGTCTAACGGGCTTGTCAAACCATGATCCTCAGATCTCAGTCTCCTCTCCTGAGTAGCTAGGACTTCTAAACATCATTTTAATCATGTAAAACTCATCATGCTACTATGCTCCCTCCCAATCATCTCCGTCTCCCAACAGAGTAGGATGCCTCTTACTGACTTGTCTGGATTGCTCCTGGAAGCCTTACATTCCACTTCCCCTGGGCTGCTTAGAAACACAGAAAGAAGTACTGTGTTTCAGCTCCACAGATCGAGTCTGTTCCAGCAGGCAAGCATGCACACTGTTTGTCTACTTGTCTAAAGGAAGAGCTTAAAGTCTAGAAATACACCTAAAATTTAGATGTAATGACAGGGAGTAAAAGGTTTTTTTGTTTTTATGTACTAAAAGTTACAGTATTAGCCAGGCATGGCTCGTATCTGTAATCCTAACTACTCAGGAGGCTGAGATCTGAGGAACACAGTTCAAAGCCAGCCTAGGCAGTAAAGTCTCAAGAGAATCTTATTTCCTATTAGCCACCAAAAGCCAGAAGTAGAGCTGTTGCTCAAATGGTATAGTGCCAGTCTTGAGGGACAAAGTCAAAGGACAGGCCCAGGCTCTGAATTCAAACCCAACTACTGGCACACACAGAAAAAGTTATAGCTTTGCAATAATGGTTGTTGTCAGGAATTCCATCCATGATGAACCACCTACTAAAAGAGAAAGGGAACTTTCGGTAAGATGCTAGCATGGCCTAAAAGATACATCACCTTAAACCCATCTAACATCCCTTAAAGACTCTTGAGCCTAACATCTAGCCTGAGCTCTAGCAGTTCCAAAATCCTTCCCTACTGCTATAACTTGCCCCAAGTTCCATAGAAGGATGATCTGAATGCACCAGTCTGGGTTGTTACTTCTCTAACTAGCTACAATTTAAAGAATGAACAGTCAGGCTTCCCAGCCTGGTTGGAAATGGCTCCCATCAATTTTACCCACCACCGAGTTCTTACACCTTTGATGGGAACTAATTAAGCTCATGCAGTGAATTGGTTTTCGTGTGGTGTGTGTGTGTGTGTGTGTGTGTGTGTGTGTGTGTGTGTGTGTGTGTGTGTGTGTGTGTGTGTGTGTGTGTGTGGTGTGTGTGTGTGTGGTGTGTGTGTGTGTTCTCTCCCCGAACTGTCTTTTGCTGGTCTGGAACAGAGCACACTAAATTAGACCCATCTGTCTAAATGGCAAGGAGGCTCTCAATCCTCCAACAAGCAATCCTTTCCCAATCAGGAGCTGCCTCTTAAGATTCCTGAATACTATGAGATGATTATGGGAACCCCAAATCATAGACCAGCTAGTGTTATCAGCAATCATCGGCCAATTCTCAGCCCTCGTTTTCTCACAAAGTGAAAAGCGTCCAGGGAGACCATACAGTTCACATGGAGCTGTCACTCCAGGTCAGCACGGGGGTGAGTAGACATTCAGGGGAAGAGTGCTTACTTAGCAGGCACTGAGGCTTTAGGTTAGATCCCCAGTACTGTAAAAAGAAATATAAATTAAAAATCAAGTGCAATATTCAAGTTGCTATTGTACAGCATTATTACGGAAAGGTTTATTTTCATCAGCTATGCCCTAACAGGTATGCCTAATTATATACCTTCTCAGAGAGAAATAACTGCATTCACATAGGCCGGAGTCACAGGAGACTAAGTCCTTTGGCAATGATAAAGCCCACATGCCTACATGGGCCAAGGTGTCAGGCTCCTGGACCAAGGACTCTCTGCCTGCAAAGACACTCCTCGACTAAGCTAATGTCAGCCCTGCACTATTAGATCACTGAGCTAATACTGGGCAGTCATGATGTGATGTTGCTCATGACCCAAAGATTTTTTTTACTTAGGCTGAGTTTAAGGAAAGAAATAACATGCTCAAGAATTCTTTTTTTTTTTTTTTTTCCTTTGGTGGGTTGTGGGGCTTTAACTCAGGGCCTGGGCGCTGTCCCTGAGCTCTTTTGCTCAAGGCTAGCACTCTACCACTTTGAGCCACAGCTCTACTTCTGGTTTTTGAGTGGTTCATTGGAGATAAGACTCTCAAGGGGACTTTCCTTGCCTGGACTGGCTTCTACTCGTGATCCTCAGATCTCAGTCTTCTGAGTAGCGAAGATTACAGGCCTGAGACACGGGTGGCCATCAAGTGTTCAAGAATTCTGCATGCATCCTTGGGTGGGAAGAAACCATGTTCACTTCACTTTGAGAACTCTGTGTGCATCCTTGGGTCAGAAATAAATGATGCTCACTTAAGAGTATAGATAAATAGATAGATATATGTATACATAGAAATATACACACAAATATATGTATGTGTATAGATATGCATATATTTGTATATATACACATAGATATATAGGTATATTTATGTATCTAGTTATCTATATAGCTAGCTAGCTAGAAATATATATAGATATATAGAAACAGAGATATATTAAGGACTACATAGTCATGCTCATATATTCTTATATATAATATTTACATATATACAGTATATTATATAATAAATATGTGAATCTACACATGTATGCATATGTTATATATAGCATGCATATATATTTATATAGAATATAGAATATAGTATATGTGAATGTATATAAATATATATAAAGTTTCTATATACATACACATATAAAATATATCCTATCCAACTTTTTGTTTTGGGTAGCTTCTAGATAAGGAAGCCCTTTATACAACATGAAAAATTATTAATGAGTTACCTATTCTTAATTTAAAATTAGTTGCTGAATTCTTGTTTTCTTCTGTTCCCAACTCAAGTCAATTTATAGAAAAATTCCAAAACAGGCAAGTAAGTCTGTGCATTGTAGCGCACACCTGAAATCCCAGGATTTGTGCGGTTGAAGAAGGAGGATCTTTCAAGGCCAGCCTAGCTACATAGTGAGACTCTGTCTCAGAAACAATAGTCATAACATAAAAATGTGACGGCCAGTAGATGCCATTATTCACAAACAAGTCTGGATAGCCCCCCAATAAATGATAGGGTACAAAGTTGCTGTTGGGATGAGGCCCTTGGGGGGAGGGGGGGGAGGGGGAGCTTACTCTTCTGCTCTCCCCCTGTGGTGAGCTTACTCTTCTGCTCTCCCCCTGTGGAGGAGTTCTTCTGGCTGGAACATGTGATGGCAGCAAGTGGGAAGGATGGAACTAAAATGAATCTAATGCATAGCAAGTTTAAACTGAGAACTGTGAGGTTCAAGTCAGGGGTTTTACAGCAAATGTCCATGAGAAACTGCCAATTGCATAGTGATAGTGATCTACGCTATTTTATTTGCTATTTATCACACACAAGTTCAAAGGCGCCACTATTCACGAACATACATGTGTTCACCAAGCAGCCAAATGAATGTCAATGTCCCCAAGTAAGAGAGAAGAAGAGGGTGAGGCAATGTGATCTCGATGACAGGGAAGAACTGAAATAAAGCGTTCAACGCATCACGTGACTTTGTAACTACGGGAAGAGGCCAGGCAGCTTGAAGACACACAGAAGCCCTAAAACTCATGTGCATTTTGTCACGTCAGGGGTGATGGGTGCTTTTCTGCTTCTTTATTTTGTTTTTTCAAAAACAGAAGAAGAAACACAGTGGAAAAGGGCAAAAGGAATTTGCCTTTGGGTTTTGAGCCCATGTGGTATACTCAACAGCAAAAATATTCTTTCCTCTTAAGGTTAAAAAATGTATAATAAATGTAGCTTCAGGCCCAATTCTGAGCCTGAACTCAGTCAGGATCTCTAGTGTGTGGTTATTATGCTCAAAGCTGCCATTTCACCACTTGAGCCACAGCATGACTTCCAGCTTTTTGCTGGTTAACTGGAGATAAGAGTTCTCACGCTGTTTTCTGTCTGGGCTGGCTTTGAACTTTAATCTTTCAGTCTCAGCCTCCTGAGTATCTACGATTACAGTCATGAATCTCCAGTGCCTGGCTTAAAAATGTAGCTTTTTAATGTCAGCAGAGATTTGGGCATATTGTCCCACCTAACACTCATTCAGTTTGATAGCTGCAGACGAAAGGGCTGCTCCTCTTGAGGACCTGATTTTTGTCTTTGTCTTTGTTTTTTGGACAGCTAGAGCATGGCAGCCTGCAGTCCAGTGCTCAGGCGTGGCTGGGGCGGGCGGAAGGACCGGGGTGTGGCTGGACTGGGAGTTTGTGGAGGACCACCGGGCCAGCAGCAGTCCGTGAGACTCTTACGGGCCCTGCCCACTCACCACATCCAGGTCCTGCGACACACGCCGCTTCCGCAGCTCCTCCATCCTCTCACACACGTCAGAGAAGCAGGTGTTGTAATAATCCGCATACTGCTGAGCCAGGTCATCGATGTTCCCCAGTGACCCGTCCTAAGGGGGAGAAAGAGACAGGAAAAACACGGAGGTGGTTAGGCCAGTCCATCCTGATGGCCCACGGGTGATCAACCTGTCGACAGTGTTGATGGTATGAATGGTCGGTGTGTACGAACCTGGCTGGTATGCCCAGGCTGTCTTCCTTGCAAGATCTAACCCTCAGGACAGCACTGTGAGATGGGACCTATTCCTCTCCTCACTGTACTGAGGATCACAGGAGCTCAGAGGAGAGGAGAAACTGCACCCAGTACCCAGGCTAACAAGCAACGAAGCCAGATCTCTAACTGGGCCAGCCATGTTCACCAGTCCTCACTCTTTGCCTGCCTTGAAGGGTTGAGAGAGAAGCCAGGAAAGCACAGGGGCTGTGACAAGGTCCCTGATGCTCAGTGCAACAATGGCTGCGACACCTCCCAGAACCCTTTGGGTGTTAGTGGCGCTGGTGGCTCACACCTGCAATCCTAGCTACTCAGGAGGCAGAGATCTAAAGATCTCAGTTCAAAGCCAGCCCGAGCAGGAAAGTCCACAAGACCCTTATTTCCAATTAACCAGCAAAAAAGACAGAAATGGAGGTGTGGCTCAAGTGGCAAAGTACCAACCTTGAGAAAAAAAAAGGTAAGGGGCAGGGCCTAGGCCTTGAATTCAAGCCAGCATGGGTGAGGAGGTGAAGGAAAGAGAGAGAGAAAAAAGAGCCTCAAATTCCATGGAAAAACTACATCTGGAGCACACTGCATATCTTTCTATGAAACCCCAGAAAGTTGAAAATCCTTAGTCATTAGTCATTAGTGTGGCTGTAGTCATTAATATTCATAGATTATTCAACAGGCTTATTATTCATTCATGACTCCAAGTACAAGGGCAAAAAGCACATGTTACAAGTTCACCTAAATAATAAGTAAACACGTCACCTGTCTCTTCACAGATGCGAGTACCCAGGCAGTTGCTCTGAGCTTCGGCCCCGCTCAGCTGCCTTTCCCTGATGAATGTCCATGCGCTCATTTCTCGACCTAGAGGTGGCACTGAAATAATGACGGCACCGACCAGGCCCTGAGCACTGACACAATCACAGGGGCAGCCTGGTGCACCACACTCGTGCAACTTTATTTAGCCCACAGCATTCACTACAAGACTGCGTTCGTACCATCGTCTCCCCGAGATGACAAGGATTTATATCCTCAGTCTGTGTCTGAACACACAGAGGCTTACAGAAATGTGTGCACCTGTGTTCTTCACTTCTGTCCAGACGCCCCCCCCCCTTCTGCCCCCTTTACCTTCAAACCTGTGGTGTAAAAAAGTGACTTTACCAAGACAACCGGGGGGGGGGGGGGTATACAACTTTCAGACAATCTACAAGTTATATACGAGCCAGATACCAGGGCTCACGCCTGTAATCCCAGCAACTCAGGAGGCTGAGATCTGAGAATCATGGTCCAAAGCCAGCTGAGACATATGAGAGACTCTGATCTCCAACTACTCAGCAAAAGCCACAAGTGGAGCTGTGGTGCAAGTGGATAAGCACCAGCTTTTAGCTGAAAAACTCAAGATAGAGTGGGAGGCCCCGAGTTCATGCCCCAGCAATGGCATACAGACATACAAAAAGGTGGTATCTACATGTTCTAAATCAGCACCCCTTCAGGGATCATCCTGCCCATGACACCTAACATGGCAAAGCAGGCTTGGATGCAAGTGGAGCTGACAGTGAAGATTTCTCTAGAAGCCTTTCTGCTAAATTTGAAAAACAAAAAAAAAACAAAAACAGAAACTAAAACCTGCTGGGTGCTGGTGGCTCACACCTGTAATCCTAGCTACTCAGGAGGCTGAGATCTGAGGATCGAGGTTCAAAGCCAGCCCGGGCAGTAAAGTCCGTGAAACTCTTATCTCCAATAAACCACCAGAAAACCGGAAGTGGTGCTGTAGCTCAAATGGTAGAGTGCTCGCCTTGAGCTGAAGAGCTGAGGGACAGTGCTCAGGCCCAGAGTTCAAGCCCCACAACTGACAAAAAAAAAAAAAAAAAAAAAGAAAGAAAGAAAGAAACTAAAACCTCAGTCCTGCTCAAGACATCAGCATTTCCCTGACTGGGGGAACTGAGAGAGAGAAGAGAAGCAGAAACTGAAATTCTTCTTCCTTTTCCCCGGCTATTGCCTTTGAGGGAAGTGCCCCAGAGGCCTTCCTCCCAAGCTGGGAAAGGAAGCACTCCCAAAGCTGGGAAATCTCTGAACAGGTCTAGGCAGGTCTCCTTGTCTCTCTCTCTCCAAGGAGACAGACCTGACACTGCAGAGGCGACTTAGCCCACCCTGGCCTTCCAGATGTTTCCTGCCAAGTTCCCAGTGGGGATTCACAAGGGGCAAACTGAGAGTCAGCTTCAGACTCTTGAGAACACGAGCAGCCAACCTGCCTGCCAGCTCTTCTCCTCCTGCCCTAGAGAAGGAACAGAAGCTCTTGAGAGAGGTGGAGCGGACCAGAGAGTTCCAGGGATACAGCATGATAATCAAGTTAGGACCACAGGTGCTCAAGGGCCACCATCACACAAACACCTCTGACCTCCCAACTGGTATGTGCCCATCTCTGCCCAATCTACCCCGGATGCCACCACCCCCAACACCTTGCTGGCTAAACATATCCGATCAGGTCTCAATGATCTATGCCCCCCGTATCACCTATCCTACAAAATGAGCTCCAAATGGACCAGCCTGGCTTTTAGTCCCCTTTGACTCTGATCGCAGCCCGGGCACCATCAGAAAAAGAACTGAAGCCAGGTGCTGGTGGCTCACATCTGTCATCTCAGGAAGCTGCGATCTGCGGATTGAGGTTTGAAGCCAGCCCAAGCAGAAAAGTCTCTGAGACCCTTCTCTCCAATGAATCACCCAAAAACCAGAAATGGCGCTGTGGTGCAAATTGAGAGAGCACTAGCCTTGAGCACAAAAAGCTCCAAGACAGTGGCCAGGCTGAGTTCAAGCACCGAAACTGACCAAAAAAGAAAGGAAGAAAGAAAGTGACTGAGAGCTGGGGGCCAGTGGCTTATACCTACAATCCTAGCTACCCTGGAGATGAAGGTCTGAGGATCCTGCTTCCAAGCAGTACAGGCAGAAAAAAATCCTTGAGACTTATCTCCAACTAAACAGCAAAAAGCTAGACGTAAAGCTGTGCTGGCAGCATGAGATCCTGAGTTTAAGCCCCACCAAAAACAAACAAAAGGTGAACTAAGGCCTTAGAATAGGCAGGACCACAGAGATGGACGGCGGGGCTGTGGAGGAGGCACCAAGGAGACCAACGGCCCCGCCCACATCCAGAAGGGCAGGCAGCGCCCAGGGCACGCCTGAGAAAGGAGGGCAGATGATCACTCTTAGGGGGCTATCTGTTCAAACCATAGCTGACAGCTGTGGCTAGCAGAGCAAAGTACCAGCCCTGGAAGCCAAGAGTCCCTAACTGTCCTGGGGCAAATCCTGGGAAGTGCTTGACAGGAGGAAGCGAAGCTCAGACAGCAGAGCATCAGCCTCCACTACGGAGAGAAGTCTGTCCAGACGAAGAAACAGCTCTCATCGGCCAGGCCCACTGGGGCATCTCGGGTTTTCTTACTACACGCTTTGGAAGACGGAGGCCTGTCAGTAATGTGTTTTGGGGGGTTAGGGAGCAGTCCTGGGAGTCACCGCACCTAGCCCAGTCTTGTGCATCGCATCCCTGGGTCCCCACAACTGGGGCCCTATTCGAGGCTCTTCTGAGCTGACTTGGCCATCCCCACCCAGAAACTTCTGCCTCTATTCATCAGGGAAACAAACCTGCCATCTTAGATCAAATACAAATGAGCTTCTTGAAGGGGTCGTCTCCCCCATGCTTCTTGCTGCTGGTGGTCCTGGAGTGAAAATCAAGCCCTCCCTCTCCTACATACAGGCAGACGGGTATGGTCCATCATGTGAGGTTCCCCGGCTGGAACCCTGACTCCTCCCCAAAAGGACCAGCTTTCCCATTTATGCACCTCAAGACCAGATGTGACGGCCTAAACAAATCCAGTACAAAACACTGAAATCAAGTGAGGAGTTTGGGGGGGGAGAGGGGGGGAGACTGGTAGTAGGCCTTGAACTCAGGGCCTGAGTGCTATCCCTTAACATTTTCAAGGCTGATATTTTACCATTTGAGCCATAGCTCCACTTCTGGCATTTTGGTGGTTAATTGGAGATAAGTGTCTTTCATGTTTGACTTCCTCTGGTTGGCTTCAAACTTCTATCACTGCAATCCTCAGATCTCAGACTCTGGAGCTGCTAGGACTACAGGCATGAGCCATGGGCAGCCAGCTGAAATCAAAGATATTACAGAATGCTCAAAACTAGTTTTCCCTTTCTTTCCTCATGTTTTCAAAGGAACACCACCAAAGCCTCCTCTTCAGTTATAAAGTTGCCAATCTACTACTGCTCATTCCTTCTACCTTGCCTACTGGTGCACTTCATTCTCTTCTCCACTTCAAATCACTCAAAATCCCCCCCCCATAATAATGTGGGGGCCTGAAAAATGTATCTGTTCATGAGGAGAAAAGGTGGCCACTCAACTCACATCACACCATGGTGAACCAATATTTCACACCTTCGGTATGTACCTGGGCCACTCTTCATGCTGCACTCAGCAGGTAATAATTTAGAGCGGTGGCACAGCTGCCTTTACATTGTCCCAAATCACTTTCCAGATGTGCAATGAGTCCTCCTAATTACCACTGGCAGATGCTTTGATGATTTAAGCACCAGGAAGGGCAATAAATAAATAAATAAGCGTGTGTGCTTTAATAAAAGCAGGTCTTGTCTGACAACCTCAAAAAAAAAAAAAACCAAACAAAAAAACATGGTTTTATGCTCAACCAAACAGAACCAATGAACTATCTTGTGATTTTTCTCTTCATCTACTCAAACTCCAGGCTCTTAAAAAAAAAAAAGCAAGTTAAAAAAGATAATAATAAAGGAGAGGGAGGAATGTAAGTATTGAATGTTTACAGTCTTGACAATAGCGATAATACCCACTTTCCCCAAACTCCCCAAGTGTATCTATTAAGTACTCACAGATTTAAGAATCAGTTCTTTCTCAGGTTTTTGTTTTGTTTTGAATTAAAAAAAAAAAATACAGGGCTGGGAAAGTGGCTCAGTAGTAGAGTGCTTGCCTTGCCTACATGAGGCCCTGAGTTAGATTCCTCAGCACCCACAGATGCAGAAAAGGCCAGAAGTAGTGCTGTGGCTCAAGTGGCAGAGTGCTAGCCTTGAGCTGAAGAGATGAGGGACAGCGCCCAGGCCCAGAGTTCAAGCCCATGACGAACAACAACAACAAAAATCCACACTCTTTCAAGATAATCATGCAATCTTTACATCACTCATCATTCACCCAGCATATTCTTTTTCTGAGCTAGGTGTGGACTTATGCAGAAAATACTTCCTCCCACTAAAAGCATCTGTAACATGAGTGTGGAGGGAATTTGATGAATGGCACCAAACCCACCGCATCTTTCTTCTCTCAACTGTGCAGGAAAAAGTGGACTGGCACCAGTGGTTCACATTTGAAATCCTAGCTTTTCAGGAGCCTGAGATCTGAACATCATGACTCAAAGCCAGACTGGGCAAGAAAGCCCATGAAACTCTTCTATCCAATAAACCAGTACAAATCCAGAAGTGAAGCTATGGCTCAAGTGGCAGAGACCTAGACTTGAGTAGAAAATGCCAAGACAGAGTGAGGGCCTGAGTTCAATCTCCAGAACAAGAAAGGGAGGAAGGAGGGAAGGGAGGAAGGGAGGAAGGGAGGGAGGGAAGGAAGGAGGGAGGGAGGACAAGTATAACTAATGTTCTAAAATAAACTTCTAACTGTAACTTTAAGTCATCTCCGTATTTACTATAAGAAAGAGTAAAACATGAGATCAATTACTTTCCAAATCTATTTTTTGTCTTCCAAGGTATTCAAAGTTTCTGGTTTAGAATTCCTTACTTGCCTAATCACTTTCACTTCTTTCTTATTTTTTCACTCCTGGTTCTCATGTGTTAGTCTAAAGCAATACCAGTCTAAGTTTGGGAATAGGGGAAAATCTTATTTTCTCAAAAGATTGTTTTAAGGAGATTGTGCAATTTTGAGTCACATTAGTGTTTTACAGAAATTTGCCTCATCTCTACTTTAAAAAAAAAAAACAATAAAACAGACCGATACATGTAAAGTTAAATCATCTCTCTTTTTTTTTTTTTAATTACAAAACTGAGTCACAACACTGGGTACCAGTGGCTCACACCTGTAATCCTAGCTACTCAGGAGGCTGAGATCTGAGGACTGTAGTTTGAAGCCAGCCTAGGCAGGCAAATCCAAGAGACTCTCTAGAATTAACCAGCAAAGCGCTGGAAGGAAAGGTGTGCCTCAAATGTGGCAGGAGCCTGAGGCACTAACTTCAAGCCCTACTACCAGCCTAAAACAAACCAACAAAAAGGTGGGGTCATGACATCAGAGTCCCTGCCCATCTAAAGTATTTAATGTAATTTAATCTATGGCCCACAATCCAAGTCATCTCCAAGAAAGTCAAATGTGCAGCCCTCCCACAACCACAGTGCACATTTGGCACACATAGGAAGCTGCAGCCAATGTTAACAATACAGGGACAAGATCTTTGAACCAAACATCCATGAGAGGGTGAACTAGCTACAGTACTCAAGGAGGAAAGAAAAACAGCAATGTTCCTTAGTGATTTACCAGTGTTTCTAAGATATATCCCAGTGCATTTCCATTGCTGGAAGATGTGAACACTGAAAAGACAAAAGTATGAAAACAGAAGGTAAGTGTTTCTTTACTTTCCTTATTCTTGCTCTCTCCTTCCCCCAGATGTCACTGAAGGCTTAGAATATCTTGACATGTAATCGATACTTTGCAAACAAATGCAAATGAATTTGTAGTTCTATTTTTTGTATCTATCTACAAAGAAAGAAAGAACCCCATGGGAAAATCTAAATGTGCTGTTCAAACTCGTTAGAACTGAGTGGAGGCGA
>NW_027206401.1:14507500-14667500 GCF_024711535.1 Dipodomys merriami
AGCTATAGTATCCTCCAGATCCCCACCCTACATACTTTTTAAACTTAAGACAATCTGGGTGCCAGTGGCTTATGCCTATAGTCCTAGCTACTCAGGAGGCTGAGATCTGAGGATCATGGTTCGAAGCCAGTCTCTAAATAACCAACAAAAATGCCAGAAGTGAAACTGTGGCTCAAGTGGTGGAGGGTCAACCTTGACCAAAAGAGCTTGGGGACGGTGCCCAGGCCCTGAATTTAAACCCCAGGACCGACCAACACACACACACACACACACACACACACACACACACACACACACACACACGCACACGCACACGCGCACGCGCACGCACGCACGCACACACAAACCCCAGGACCGACCAACACACACACACACACACACACACGACAAAATGTCCAACCAAAGTATAGTTTTATTATGATAATTAAAATGAAATGCATCCCAGCAGTAGTCAACCTATGTTTGCATTTACCATATACATACTGCTATCTTTGACTATATGAAGGATGATATTTGCCCTGAGATGCTTCTGGCAACATTGCACTATTGGACTTATTTGTAATAATGGTTAATCATTTAAACAGGTCTGTCTAGTTCCACATCACCCATACTTTGGGACAACATGTTATTATTTTAAGTAGAATTCTGTTTTGTCTATTACCATGCTAATTTTAATATTAAGGCTGTAGATTAGTGCCACTCCCTATTTCAAGCCCCTCCTCATCTTATATCCTTCAGTATCTGTACAAGTCTGAACACCAAACCTTGTCTTTTTTTTTTAATTAGTGCCTCTTCACTTAGTTTTTCTTATTAACTAGCCTACAGAGTTGATTAGCAATTAAAATAATGGAGCAACATAAAAGTAAATTTTCCTCCTTTCTTTTTTTAATCAATGTTAGTTTTTAAGGATTTTTTAAACAATGGAAGATTGACATTTCCTTTCTTTGATTTACCTTTCCCATTAATTTACTTTTTAAAAGATGATAGAGCTATATCTAATCCATGTATAATACCACCTGTTAGCACACCAGTTAGGTGCTCCATATGTGAACACCACTGGCTTTTTTTTTTTTTTTAATCTGAGACTGGAAATCAAGCTATGTATCTGATACTTTGACTCATTGGCGGTGTTTTACCAACTGAGCCACATCTCCAACCCCTTCCCCCTACCCCCACCATTGACTTTCAAGCCAAGGTAAGGCTGTAACTCTGACTCAGATTGGTTGTCTAATGGTAGAGCTGAAAATCTGTATCTTTTTTCATGGACTATGTTGTTGACATAAAGAATCTCAGTTGTTTGGAATCCATGTTGTTGTTTTATTGCATGCCTTGTTGTTTTTATTCACATATTTACACAAATGAATCTGTTTAGGGCAAAATTTGAATGCAGGGAACACAGTCATGAGTGAGATAGAGATGGCTTGACCTTTATGGAGCTTGAAGATTTCCTGTGGTCTAGATGTTAGAATCATTTTTTACTTTGAGTTGTTTTTAGTACTAAGAGGGGAAATGTACTAGTTGATAAATATACATCAGAACCTTTATTTTGAGGTACACGGAAAAGTAGCATTTAAGCTTAAGGCTAAAGAGTTGGAGTGGCATGTTAAGGTAAGGAAAGAGGTGCATCTTTTAATAGAAGGAACAATCCTCACTGAACAATCTGTTTTGCATACATTGAATGACTTTTCTTGGCATGTTATGAAATCATGCTGGTTTATTATCTTCCTTTGTGTTTCCATGATTTTGGGAAAATATTTGAGGGCACTATCTCTTTGCCTTAAATGACAAGATCTCATTTCATTGTATGGGAAAATGCCATGTCTTAAAACTATTTTTAAGAATTGCTTGTCAGCCACAGTGTGTTTGGCAAGGCACTTCTGTAGAGAAAATTGAAACTACTGTAAAGTTTTTAATAAAACTTTTTCCAGAAATCCATATTAAAGTGTAAATTAACACAGATGTTATTTGCCATGCTAACTCTTTTTTAATTTTTAATTTTACTTTCCTATAAAGATGTACAGAGGTTTACAGTTACATCAGTAAGGTGATGAGTACATTTCTTGTCCAGCATTGTCACTCCCTCCTTTGTTTTTCTGCTGCTATCTCTTCCCTCCCTCATTTACCCCCAAGTTGTAAAGTTCATATTAAGTGAAGTAAACCAGACCCAAAGAAATAGGGGTCCCATGGCTTCTCTTGAAATAACTAGTATATGTCTAGGATAATCTTACCAGATGAGCAGAAAAGCTCAAAAGCTATGTACATATGACCATACAAGATGATGCTAAGCAAAATATGAACCCCAACATTTGACACAAGAGGTTTTTCTTCATTGTTGTTGTTTTTTAATGTACTATGTGATTTTTTTTGTTGTTTCTTTTGTATGATCTTCCCTGGTGTCACTGTATTTGATTTTGATACCCTGCATCTTGTATGTACATTTATCTAATTTGGGAGGGGAAGAGGAATAACAAAATGCTGAAGCAAGGACACAGGATGACCCATTGCAACAATGATATTCATAAGACACTATGTTGGAAATGCTATGCTAACTCTTTAACTCTGCTTCAACAGAGTTAAAAGAAACATTGAGTTTTAAATTAAGCACATCTTGATTGAAGCCTCAATTGTAGCTACTTGTTTTCTACCAGACCTTCTGTGTCATTGTTCAACAGATAAAATTAGGGCTGTGCAGTTTAAAAACTATTTCACAAAATTTATGAGTAGCTGTGGATAGCTTTATTAAAGCATTTTAAATTTGCTAATTATGATGTTAGAGGTTACATCTGGGAGTGTTTTAAATTTGGAAAAGCTGAGGACTCGCTCTCCCCAAAACACACTCCAAAATGACTGCTACATTTTCTTATCTCTTTACATTTGAACTGTCAAATGGGATTGAATTTGATTCTTCTTTTTTGTGGCTATTTTGAGAATTGGTAAATATATCATATACCTTATATTTATGTTGGGCATTATTGGTCAGATTATTTAGAAGACATTTTAAACAGGTATCTTCATAGTAAAGTAATATGTTCTTATAATTAGAAAGGAGCAAAAAGACTTTCTTGACCACAAGGGCGATTAAGGGTTGGAATAAACTACAAGCAAAGTTGTGTAATCTCCATTCCCCAAATAACATCTTAAAATTGAGTCACCAGTTACTGAAGAGCTGCTTTATTTTCTTTTTTTTTTTTTTTTTTTTTTTTTTTTGTCGGTCGTGGGGCTTGAACTCTGGGCCTGGGAGCTGTCCCTCAGCTCTTCAGCTCAAGGCGAGCGCTCTACCACTTGAGCTACAGCGCCACTTCCGGTTTTCTGGTGGTTTATTGGAGATAGGAGTCTCACGGTCTCTCCTGCCCGGGCTGGCTTTGAACCGTGATCCTCAGATCTCAGCCTCCTGAGTAGCTAGGATTACAGGCGTGAGCCACCAGCGCCCGGCTTTGCCTTATTTTCTTGAACTTCAGTAAGCAACCATGTCTGCTACTCTCTTTTTATATTGGTCAGATACAGAGTTAAGTCCTACTTTTGCCAGTTAGTAGGTAGATGATTCTCAGCAAGTTACTTAACCATTTCTGAACCTCAGATTTCTCTGGGTTCTTATAAGGATGTAAATGATTTAATATATTTTAAGGATAAAATAAGTATAGAATTAATGTTCTCTTTTTCTTCAGAGTCAACTTCAATAAAGAATAGGTATTCTGAATATGTTGGTACAAGTTTCATTGTTTTTGTTTTTAAACATTCAGAGGAAGGATGATATGGTCTCAGCTCTTTATTTAGAATCCTTGAGAACTCATTTCTTTCCTTTTGCCTTTAAAAGTATTCTCTCTTTTTGCATTTAACTTAGAATTGTAAGTTATTATTATTTTGCTAGTCCTAGGGCTTGAACTCTGGCCCTGGGCTCTGTCCCTGAGCTTTTTTTTTTTTGGCTCAAGGTTAGAACTCTACCACTTGAGCCACAGCACCACTTAGGGATTTTTTTGAGTAGTTTTATTGGTGATAAGAGTCTCATGTATTTTCCTGCCCTAGCTGGTTTTGAATTTCTATCCTCAGATCTCAGCCTCCTAAGTAGCTAGTATTATAGGCAGAGCCATAGGTGCTGGCAATAGTTACTGTTTTTAACACTTCAGGAAGCCAGTGGTTTGTTGTTGTTGTTGTTTGTTTTTAATTGGCTTACATTAACTATAGGGGGGAGGGGATTCATTTGTTTACAATATAGTCAGTCTCACCCTATAGCTCATCCTCTATCCCAAAACAGTTTCAACGGGTTTCATATTCCATTTTCAGAGTTGCAATCCATCTGTTCTGATTGCATTTCACTGCTTTGACTTCTTTCATTCTCCTTGTTAGTCCAACCCCCTCCTTCTAGTTCCTTCCCTCAATAACAGAGCCTGTTTCTCCTTCCCTAGGGGGCCCTGTAACCCCCTGTTGATCAACAGCCTTCACTGAGGTTCTTTATACTGTTTTCATATATGCTTGCAATATATTTCCAAAATATTTACCCTCTTTCTTTTTTTCCTTTCCCCATTCTCCTTTTAGTGATGTTTCTAAGATGTGTTCTGCCTGGTGGTCATGTGATGGAATATGTGGTAACATAAAATGTCCCTAACAAGTTCTAAAAGCAGTGGTCACTCCTGTTGAAATCGCTTGTTTTTTAGGTTTCTGTCTTAGCAACAGACAGGCTTGTAATCTTTAGCATGTGAGATAAACTTGTATAGTAGCTGCAAAACAAGAAAGCTACAGCTCTTTATACAGTCTAATCACCCGTTCAGCTTTGTCTCAATTCTTCTTGATGTATCTTTTTGAATGTCTGCTTAAATTACAAATGTTTGTCACTATTCATCTGTCATTTCTTCTACTATGGAGAATGTTTTTAATTTGGAAGTTGTGTACTTGTTTATGAAATTTGAAAGAATATAAAGGCACCTTATTTTATTATTAAGCACAATTTAAAATTATAATTTTGATGTTGAATGTGTGTCTCCTCTCCTTAGCATAATTCAACATTGTATAGAACTTCTTACCTAATTAAGTAAAGCTCTGTTAATGATGACTAGATAGGTTTTTATTATTGTAGTTTGAGGAAAATCATGCTTTAATGGAAGAAAATAATAAAACAATTTCATAAGTGATTACTTTTTCTGGTCCAAGATAGAGTTTAGGGGAAAATATGTAAAAGAGCCAATTATCTTTTATGTACTGAATTTAGAAAACAGACCAAGAATATGCTTCTTAGCTAGAAAATTATATACTGCAGTATAACAAGTTGGAAAACACTTGAGTTACAAGTGAAAACATACAAAGTTGTTACAGAGGTATGGAGTCTGCAAGAGGGATCTGGGCAGGATGCTTTTACAGATGAGGTGATATTGAAACTTTTGAAGAACACCCAAGGAGAATGTATAGAATAAACCAGAAATGACACGTGGTCTGATAAAAAGCTAATGTTTAGATAAAGGAATAACCAAAGAGGTAACAGTAGGAGAATGAGAAGTGTGGAAACAACATGAAAAATAAAGGAAAACAACAGTCCAAAAAGGAAAGGTTAGTCATCATAATGAAATTCGGCCAAAGGAGATGGCATCTGAAAAAACAAGTAAATACCCTTTGGATTTAGAAAACCTCACTAAGAACAGATTGAGACAGTAAAGTGAGGGTAGAGTTGGTGAGTATATTAGAGATTAGATTTTTATTGTTGTTACCTTTTGGTTTTCCTAAAATTTTAACTGAGTAGTAAATAAGAATGATATCAAAGGTCAGTATTAGTTTAAGTTTTTGATGCTGATAGGAACAAACCAATGACATGGTTGAAATGATTTAAAAATGCATCAAATAGATTCAAATTATAGTTAGGCCAGTATGTCTTGCTTATACTTTCTTTTATTTCTGGTCTAAAACTTGATGCTAAAAAAGTTAAAATGCTAGTTGTAATGCAGGAAAGATCTTAAGGTATCTGTAATCTCTTCATCTTTTCTAGACCCTGTTTCTCAAAATTCTCTAGAACTTTCACTTAGTAAAAGTGAATTCTTTAGAGCAACATATAACACTTACCAGGGGATTTGCTTCATTTCTGTTGGGTCTCACTTTTCAGAGCTATCTTATATTTCACCCTGATCCAGCAATCATAGGAAGATTGAGTAGGTGTTGTCAGTGAATGTATTTCTGCATTTTCATATGCTGAATGCCTTTTTTCTTACCAGTTTACTGTCTCATACTTCTTATCATTATGGCTACTATGCATTATCTATCCTTTTAACATACTGATTAGCTTTTCTATATTACCATTTTATTTTCTTTATCTTGATCACGAGGGTGATGGGGTTTTTACTGTCTTCAGGCTCCTGTTCTAGCTCCTTAGGAGAACGTGTCACACAGAATACTACCTGGTACATAGTAGTTTAATGAAAGAAACTGTCTCTCCAGAGAGCCACAGCTACATAGCTTGGGCCAAACTTTTATTTTCTAGATAAATTTCTTATATACTTTGATTAAGCTTGTTGATTTATTGTAGACCTTAATAGGTTTATATAGAAGAGATGAGTTAATATATTCAGAAGGAATAAAAAATTAGTAAAAAAGTTTTGATTATGTGCCTTTATGTAATAGATTATTCTGTTAGAAATATGATGAAGTCTCTGCAATGTGAGATAAACCAAAATCAGTTTAATTGAAATTAAATGATAAACTGTAGCATTCTCTGAAATCTAGAAATTGAAGATACACAGTAACTTATTATCACTCATTGATTTAGTACACAATATTCGTTTTAAGTATTATATTTTGAAAGGTATAATATGCCTTTGATATACTGTAATTTGGTACATAAAAAAGAAACTATGACATTTTAAAGTACTGAGTTGTTACTTAAAGTGATTAACTTCCTTCAAGATGATTTATTGATCATATGTAAAATGAACTAGTTGAATATGGTCATATGTTTCTTATTTCTGAAGAATAAAGTGGTTTATATTATTTTTTCAAAAATTGACCACTTTTTGGCTAACTTGCTTTCTTTTTTTTTCTTTCTTTCTTTCTTTCTTTTTCTATTTCAAAAACTAGAGCTGGATTGGCCACTATGGAGGAGGAGCTGCAGCATTCACACTGTGTGAATTGTGTCAGTAGGCGCTGTATGACCAGACCTGACCCTGGGGTTTCCTGTGACTTGATTGGTTGTCCATTGGTTTGTGGAGCAGTTTTCCACTCTTGTAAAGCTGATGAGCATCGACTTTTATGTCCTTTTGAGCGAGTGCCTTGTTTAAATAGTGACTTTGGATGTCCATTTACGCTGGCTCGAAATAAAGTTGCTGAACATCTAGAAATGTGTCCTGCAAGTGTGGTGTGCTGTACTATGGAATGGAACCGATGGCCAGTTAGTTATGCAGACCGGAAGTCATATGAAAATCTAAGCAGAGATGTTGATGAAGTGGCACAACTAGATATGGCCTTGGCTCTTCAAGATCAAAGGATGCTCTTAGAATCACTCAAAGTAGCCACCATGATGTCAAAAGCAACTGATAAAGTATCTGAACCTAGAGAGCAAATCTCTGTTAAATCAAGTGTCCAAGAAATTCCACATGCTAATGGTTTGGTGTCTGTTGATGAAGAATCTTATGGTGCACTTTATCAAGCTACTGTAGAGACAACCCGAAGTTTGGCTGCTGCTTTAGATATCCTGAACACTGCCACAAGAGACATTGGCATGTTAAATACAAGTCCCCATGCCACCACAAATGAAATGGATGAAGGACAAAATGCCAGAGAAAGCCAACAAGATAGAAACTTAAAAGACCAGGATCATCTTCATGAGGATGAGATAGGGGCAGTAGGTGGAATCGACTATAATGGCACAAGTCAGAATGCCCAGTCTGAACAAAATGGTTCAAGTGATTTACTATGTGACCTGAATTCAGGTTGTTATGGCACTTCTACTCTTTGTAATGGCTTTCCTTTGGAAAACATACGTACACAGGTCAAAGATGATGATCAGAATTTTCATGGTGACTCATTACAAAGTAACTTAACAAATGGAGAATGCATAGCATCAGATGGTACTTCAGAACCTTCCAATTCGCTTTTAGTAGGAGCACAACTTAGGGAAATACTTCCATCCAGCGCTTTGCCTAATGGCACAGTTCAGCATATCCTCATGCCAGATGGTGAAGATGAAGGAGAATTGTATTGGAAAAAAGTAGACTTGGGAGACTTGAGGAATATGGATGTTTTATCTTTAAATCATACTCCTTCGTTCAAATTTCTCTCTAACTCATGTTGGTCTAAACCAAAGGAAGATAAAGCTGTAGATACATCCGACTTGGAAGTTGGAGAAGATCCCATGGGCCTCCAAGGAATAGATCTGATTACAGCAGCATTACTCTTTTGTCTAGGAGACTCTCCAGGAGGAAGGGGTATATCGGATAGTCGCATGGTTGATGTGTATCACATTGACTTTGGGACACAGACCTTTTCACTTCCATCTGCAATATTAGCTACAAATACAATGGTTGGGGAAATAGCTTCAGCTTCAGCTTGCGATCATGCCAATCCACAACTTTCAAATCCAAGCCCTTTTCAGACACTTGGGCTGGATTTAGTATTAGAATGTGTTGCTAGATACCAACCTAAGCAACGTTCAATGTTTACCTTTGTGTGTGGACAATTATTTAGGAGAAAGGAATTTTCTTCACATTTTAAGAATGTGCATGGTGACATTCACGCTGGACTCAACGGATGGATGGAACAGAGGTGTCCTTTAGCTTACTATGGTTGTACCTATTCCCAGCGTAGGTTTTGTCCATCAACACTAGGAGCAAAGATTATACATGACCGCCATTTGAGGTCATTTGGAGTTCAGCCATGTGTGTCTACGGTATTAGCAGAGCCTTCTAGAAACTGTGTATTGGGATTACATAGTGACCATCTAAGTAGTCTTCCATTTGAGGTCCTGCAACATATTGCAGGTTTTCTTGATGGCTTCAGTTTATGCCAGCTCTCCTGTGTATCCAGACTAATGAGGGATGTATGTGGCAGTCTGCTTCAATCTCGAGGAATGGTTATATTGCAGTGGGGGAAAAAGAAGTATCCAGAAGGAAATTCATCATGGCAGATTAAGGAAAAGGTTAGTTCAATCTTCACCAAATCTACTTATTTAAAGAGTAGGCAATAATGCTGCAGAATTAATACAGTGAATACCTTGCTGAGAAATCGATTATCCTGTAAAGCTAATATCATGATGCATTTTTTTAAATGTCAGCGGGGAACTAGAATAGAGTTGTTTGCCATAATCACAAATTTATTGTAGATTTCCCAGATCTAGACTCACATGACAAAGGGCATTTGTTTTGCACTTCCTTAACTCTCTGTTAACAGCTTCCTTTACATCCGTGTTGCAGTCTTCTGATTTCTGAAACAGTTTCCCCATATGACAATGGAGAAAGAAGACCATCTTGCTTACAGTTACCTTTATTCTTACCAGATTTTTTTCGGGGGGGGGAGGATGGAGGGTCAGTTGTGGGGCTTGAACTCTGAGCCTGGGTGCTGTCCCTCAGCTCTTCAGCTCAAGGCCAGCGCTCTACCACATTAAGTCACAGCGCCACTTCGTTTTCCGATGATTAATTGGAATAAGAGTCTCACAGATTTTTCTGCCCAGACTGGCTGTGAACTGCGATTCTCAGATCACAGCCTTCTGAATAGTTAGGATTACAGGCATGAGCCACCAGTGCCTGGCTTAGTCTTACCAGTTTTATATGTCAGAATTATATTGTGAATAGTTAGCCTTACTACAGTACAAAGGAGTGACGCCTATAATAAATCTAGCAGACCTGGCTCTACCATTTCCCTCCTGTGATATGCTTAGCTTCTATTAGAAGCCCTATGCAGTGAAAAGTAAAAGGGATTGTAGCCAGGTACCTCGTGTCTTATGCCCATAATCCTAGCTACTCAATAGGCTGAGATCTGAGTATTGCAGTTCAAAGCTAGTTCAGGCAAGAAAGTCCATGAGACTTTCTTCTCCTGTTAGCCTTTAAACTGGCAGAAGCAGAGCTGTGGCTCAAGTGGTAGAGCACTAGCATTGAGCAAAAAAAGCTTAGGGAGAGTAGCCGGGCCCTGTGTTCAGGCCCCATAACTAGCACAAAAGGATTGCAGAGATCTGTGCTTATAGGTAATTTTCATTTTAGAATATGTAGAAAATTTTACATTTTCTAATGTAGGCAGTTTTGATAAGCTGAACATTTGGTTGCATAGTATTCAGAATTCTGATTATTCTTGATAACCTTAGGTTTTATCTTTTATTGTTCTCTCTTTGAGGCCTTGATCAATGAATGAACATACAAGTTATTTTATGAATTTTTTTCCCCAGAAGGGCATCTGGTGGCAGAAGTTTCGTTTTGCAAGATGGTTAGTTTTTCCCTTTTTGGGATGAGACACTATGACCTCAGTTCTTACTCACTAGTATTAACTTGGAATGAAATATTTTCAGGGAATTTTTAATAATCTCACCTAGCCTCCAAGTTTAAATTAACATCACATATAAATTAGTTAGACCCCTATACTGTGGTCATTTTCTGTACAAAATAGACAAGCATTTATTGGATATCTCTAGTTGGTTATATAATAGTTTCCTCAATCTCAAAATGTCCAATTTACTCCTCTACCCTCTTAATCTCAGGAAGGGCTGTTATTGTCTAACAAGCTGTCCACATCAGGGGTCTGTGATTGTTTTTTGCTCACTTTATTTCTATATCTAGGTAATTAAGTCCTTTTCATTCTTGCTGTTTTCATATCTGCCAGGTTTTCGTTTGTCTCCCTACCCTTTTCCTAGTTCAGTCCCATCTTTGATTCTCTTCTGGAGCATTACTACAGCTTCCTTCTGAGTCTCTACTTCCAGTGGACTTCTCTCCAACTCTATACAAGAATTTAGAATTATATATAATGTTTCTTAGATACAGTTCTTACGCTATCAGTTAATGTTTATAGCTTTGTTAGTATTCCTCCATTGACCTTTTGGATTAGAGGCTGTCTTTTTAACAAAAGCATGTTCAACTTTTTATAATCTTATTCATACTTAACCTTCTGCCTTTTTTTCCTTTTACTTTATATTCCTGCCACACTGACTTGTTTTTCTCATGTTTTCTTTCTTCTTGCAAGGCTTTCAAATGTGCTTTTCTTAGTACCCACATTTGAACACCTATAACATACCAGTGTATCTTAGCACCAATCCTCCTTGGATACCAAGGGATGATAATATTCAGTGTTCTCTATGTAGACACCGTTCTATTAGCTGGGATGTGTAGGTTTTTCTTGCCCTGTTCATAATTGTTACCTAGGGCTTTCTTAGTCTTCCTTCATGCTTGTTATGTATGTCTAGGAAGCATTATGTTTCCATTCATAAAGATGATAAGGGGCCATATACCATTGATGGACTAGGGAGATAGTGTTTCAGGAGTTGCTGACTCAGCGAGGGGAAATAGCTCACATGTTTCCAGTAGACACATGAACAGGGATGACAGGTGAGTCCTTTATCTTAATAACACATTGCATAGCCTACAATAAGATCCATTTTTGCATAATCTTACTCTTTAATTGTAAGCTTTTGGGGACATTTTGAATAAATTGAAGCAACTGGTTTTTAAAAAATATTTTTAGTAGCTTCAGTATTTGTGAGTTGTGTTTGAATAAGCTAAGTATTTTTTAGAATACTTTGTATGGAGTAACAGGTATTAATGAAAACTCTAGGGAGAAAAAATATTTGTCAGTATCTCCAGGTTATGAATAGCTTAACATAGGTACTTTCACATAAAAATAATTGTATACAGTATATGTTATTTTAGAAAGTAGCTCTGCATTCATGAAGTTACATTTGTTTTATGTTTAATAAGCCACATTGGGTATGAGTTTTTAATGTTGGCTTTTACTTCGTGTGTGTGTGTGTGTGTGTGTGTGTGTGTGTGTGTGTGTGTGAGTCGTGGGGCTTGAACTCTGGGCCTGAGAGGTGTGTGTGTGTGTGTGTGTGTGTGTGTGTGTCAGTCGTGGGGCTTGAACTCTGGGCCTGAGGGGGTGTGTGTGTGTGTGTGTGTCAGTCGTGGGGCTTGAACTCTGGGCCTGAGAGCTGTCCCTCAGTTCTTCAGCTCAAAGTGAGCGCTCTACCACTCAGTCGTGGGGCTTGAACTCTGGGCCTGAGAGGGTGTGTGTGTGTGTGTGTGTGTGTGTGTGTGTGTGTGTGTGTGTGTGTGTGTGTGTGTGTGTGTGTGTGTGTGTGTGTGTGTGTGTGTGTGTGTGTGTGTGTGTGTGTGTGTGTGTGTCAGTCGTGGGGCTTGAACTCTGGGCGTGTGTGTGTGTGTGTGTGTGTGTGTGTGTGTGTGTGTGTGTGTGTGTGTGTGTGTGTGTGTGTGTGTCAGTCAGTCAGTCGTGGGGCTTGAACTCTGGGCCTGAGAGCTGTCCCTCAGTTCTTCAGCTCAAAGTGAGCGCTCTACCACTTGAGCCACAGTGCCACTTCTGGTTTTCTGGTGGTTTATTGGAGATCAGAGTCTCATGGGCTTTCCTGCCCAGGCTGGCTTTGAATCATGATCCTCAGATCTCAGCCTCCTTAGTAGCTAGGATTACAGGTATGAGCCACCTGCGCCTGGCTTACTTATTTTTTTATGTATTAGATTTATTGTAATCACTATCCCATAGAAGTGTCAATTTGACCAAGACTTACATCCAGATTTTCAAGTAACTAACTACTTGAAATACTAGGTATTCTTCTTAACAGTAGAAAAATATATGTATAATTAGAGCCAGAAGTGTGTTTTGGTTTTCTGTAAATTGACTTGTTTAATTCTGAAGTGGAATTTTCTTCTAGGTATGGCGATTCAGTACTGCATTTTGTTCTGTTGATGAGTGGAAATTTGCTGACATCCTGAGCATGGCTGACCACTTGAAGAAATGCAGTTACAATGTGGTAGAGAAACGGGAGGAAGCAATCCCATTGCCGTGTATGTGTGTGACTCGAGAGCTCACTAAAGAAGGACGTTCACTACGCTCAGTTTTAAAACCTGTACTGTAAGAACTGTACCTTCATGTGCACATACACACATCCAGGCACCTAATTTCTTTGTAATATGTGACACTTTTATTAATGTATTAAAGATTACAACTAGCAAAATTTATTGTCATTGTGTATATAAATGTTTTGAAGTGACATATATTTTTATAAAGTACTGTTTAGTTTGAAAAAAAAAGTTGCCTTAATGTTTGAAATGTGTGAAATTTTTGGAACTTGCTGGACAGGGTGATCTAATCTTTACATAAATTTCAGAATTAGTTTTTTTAATTGTGTGCATATTTTGGTTCTTAAACTTTTTGCTTCTTAAACTAACAAGATCCTGACCAAACAACTTATTCCACATATTTTCTATGGGTTGAAGCACAGGTTAATCGAAAAGCAAAATTTTGATTAAAATCTGTGGCAGAAGAATAACTTTCAATTGCTTAAGCATAAGATCATTACACAGTTTTTATTTTCCAGATTTCTCCTTTGACAATCAGTGATGCATAGGGATCTCTATTATACTGACATAATGCTTAAAATCATGACTAATGTTTGGCAACTGTTTTGAAATGGTCATATTTAAAATAATCCACAAAGGTGTTTTCATCTTAGGCTCTTACAACTCCTACAAGGAAAGTGATTCATACGCAGCTTTTTATTAGATATCATATCCAAAGACTCTTGGCAGTGTTTTACACAATCTTTCTTTTTGCTTCAACCCATATATTGTATATGGGAGGTAAAAGCAAAAACAAAAAACGAGCCTGTAAATTTAATTTGAAACTCTTCATGGTATTATGTATTTGCTAGATAATTTTAATGCTTGAAAAAATTTGCCTAAGTTTGAATTGGGCATATATGAATACATTTTAAATATTCAGAATGCAAAGGACTCAACTAGTTTGTTCATAAGCATTTGGCAAGTTTGGCTTTTGATGCTTATAAAAATATAACTACATTATTTTAAGACATTTTAAAATGGGAAGTTTAATAGCTTCTTTATAATGTAACAATCAAACAGATACATGTCTTGGTTGACAATCTCTTTGAGACATTTCCAAGCTAATTTCTGATATATTTCTAGTGGAAAGTCAGAGTTTTATCTTTGTATGAAGACCATGGTATAATGGAAGAATATTTACAGGTCTATTCTTGGAAGCTTTCAAAATGATTTGTCTATGGTTAACTTGATGTAGTGACCTTTAAAAAATGAATATACATGTTATATCAGTATTTAGAAATAAGTTGCAAAGAGGAGAATTTTTACCTAAATAATTGGTCCTCGGTAAATTCTGGCATTTGGTAATATAAAGTGATGACAAACTACATTGTTTTTGAATGTCAGAGCTCAATTGTTATCCTTCCTTTCTACATTGTTCCTGAGGGTTTATAGTTCCTGGTTTATGATTCCCATATATGGCAATCAGGCTGAGCAGAGACGTTCCTTGGGCATTAGAAAATTCTGAACTGCTTAAGATTTGTTTTGGTTGGATCAGTCCTTACTACAGTTGAAAAATGTAGCACTAAAGACTAATCAATTGTTTTGCCTCATTTGTCATTTTCCTTTTAGAATACTGATTTGTCAATGCTTAAGCTTTCTTTTCAATTGTGAGATTAATTTAATTTGAAAAAAATCCATTGCTGTTAAGAAGCCAAAAATAAGATCTCAGATACTTTAGAATAGAACTCTGCCTTACAGTTTTGCTGAAGAACGTGTCCATAATTAGGATAGCACAGTGTTTATGTTTGTTTTATGGCTATGGTTTTCAAGTCCATGAGTTCTAAATTTAGACTTCTTGTTTCCACACCAGATCATGAGATATTTAACATTGTTTTTCACATCATATTTCTTTTGCACATCTTTCACTGTTCTTTTTGTTATGCCACCATACTGTTTTGTTAGAATGTGTTCATTTTGCAACATGTGTTCAAGTTCTAATAAAATTGATGTTTTTCCTTTATATGGCTCATTAACTTACAAAGGAAAACTTTCATTTAAATAAAATCATAATACTTGTTTAACAAATTCCAGATGCACTCATATTGTTTCTTTAATTTTGACCTGTGTATTCCAGGAGTAGCTGGTTGATGTTGATCATTTCTCACTTTGTTTTTACTGTTGAACTGTTTTTCTTTAAGTATGAAAAGCTTACTAGTTAGCTTTCTCTGCTTCCTCGGTGTCTTAGTATTACCATCTAGAGGTATTGAAGGACTAGAGACTTCCTGGCATGATTATTTCTTTAAAACCTGTAATGAGAACCTTGTGTTTACCCTTTTAAGCATGAAAAGGTTTGTATGTTGGCCTGGTAGATTGTAAATTGAGAAGTCTGTTGATCTCTTAATCTTTGTCAAACAGTAAGATAAAGGGCAAGCTTCAGAAATGGAGCACAATATATTCTCTCATTCTCTGTCTCTCCTTCCCATTCCCCCTCAGCTCTTTGTATTTGAGATGGGAACAGCAATCTATTTTAACAAGTTATCTAGCGATTTTCGTGCACAACAAAATAGAGGTCTTATAGCAAAGCCTGGAACATGCCAGGTTAGCTGTCTTCTGATATATTATTGGAATGGGTGTATGTGTGTATGTACATATTTACAAACTGAAAAGTAGTGGTAATTTATGAATAGTATGGTTAAATTATGTTATCTCAGTCTTACAGCCATGTAAGACTGAGACTTAATGTCACTAACATTTTAATGGTGGTGCTTTGCAGTGCTGATTTTAGTTGAGTTAGCCTAGTCATCATCTCTTTCTCCTTTCACTTAGTAGTTTCAGATTTTTAAGGAAAGCAAAAGTTAGAAAGAGAAATATTGGACCCAATTTTGATTGGATTCTACAAAAGTACTTGTATAAGGGTGTTTTCAACCCTATCAGTAAGAGAGAGTTTCTGGTTTGTGAGTAGCATAGAATCTTTTCTTGGTCTTGGACCTTGTTCTGCATATCCCATCGGCCATGTTATTGCTGTTACTATCTGTCTTTTATAACATTGGTGGTTGTGATCTTAGTAATATTGAAGGTAATGGAGTTTGCAACAAACTTCTATACCCACTGAATATTTGGTGGTTTGCAGTACTACATTGATAACAGGTGTGACATGTACAAATTTGATGCCTTTTGAAGTCTTTGAATGCAAAGCACAAGAAATCTTGTATGTTGCATTCTGAAAAGAAACCTAAAAAGGAATGGATTTTCTCTTCTCAATTTTCTTTGGAGTACATTCATTCCATGTATAATACATCACATTGAGTGATGGTGTTATTGGCAGAGGTGTTTAGTAGTACAGTAGAGAGAAAACAGTTGACACTATATTCTGCACAAGTTTGTTTGCTTGTTTTTGTCAGTTATGAGGCTTGAACTCAGAGCCTGGGTACTGGGCCTGAGCTCTTTTTTGCTCAAAGCTAGCACTCTACTACTTTGAGCCACAGCTCCACTTCCAGTTTTTGAATGATTAATTGGACATAGGAGTCTTAACAGGGACTTTTCTGCCCAGGCTGGCTTTGAGCCATAATCCTCAGATCTCAGCTTCCTGAGTAGCTCAGATCACAGGCCTGAGCCATCAGCACCTGGCTCTGCACAAGGCTTTTTGATGGAGAGAATTTTTATGACATATCTCAGTTTATTCTGCTAAGTGATCTTAACATGCTCATGAGTTTTAGGAAGTCAGAGTAGGTGAATTAGTTATACCTTTAAAGTGTATCAACTCAGTACTGATGCACTTTATTATGTTTAAAATAATTTACCAACGAAGAAGCTCATAGGAGGCAGGTCTAGAAAGGTCATTAATTCAAGGCTAGCCTGGGTAAGTGTAATCAAGACGCATCTCAAAAACAACTGGAACAAACGGACTGGGAAACATAGCTCAAATGTTGAAGCACTTGCTTATTAAGGCCCTGGGTACAATGCTCAGTACCATAAAATAATAATTTACTGATGTGTTTTGTCACTGATTTTCAAACCTGATTTCTAGAAAAATAGTTTGAGTTACTTTGAATGAAATCTTCTATAAATAAAAGGAAACACAAGGAAGGTTGGTTTTTTTTTTTTTTTTTTTTTTTTTTTTTTTTTTTTTGGGGAAGTCACCTTTTATTAGAAAGGTCAAAGTAAATTCAGAAAATAATACCTTCCAACTTCCCATGTAACCTGACATGGCTCACTTTCCCACTTTACAAATGCAGTAAGAGAAGGGACGTTTAGATAAAGAAAAAGCAAATAAATATCATTGCCTAGAATTGTGTTTGCTACTGTTTGGAAGAGAATTTAGGGATTATACCAAAAAGAAAGCTAACCAAATTTGGTATGTTCTGGCCAGCAGATTTTCAGATTTATTACAGAGATAAAGGCCCTCTTCTTACCTTAGAACATTTCAAAAGTGACACTTTGTATTTAACTTACTGGATAATCCAACACATATAGAGAGGGACTTTTTTTTTTTTTTTTTTTTTTTTTTTTTTTTTTTGGGACTTTTAATTAAGTACAAAGAAGTGGGTTACATGGAAAGTTCGTGAACATGCTTCGTAGAAATAACAATAAAACTCATCAATTCAAAGTCTTCTGAGATAACAATTTTAGATTTCAGTGACTTCTTTCAAAGTGTCAGCAAAAACAAATTTGTAATTTGAGAAATTTGAAACACAGCATTTCTGATTTAATCATGTTATTTATCTAAAATAAGCTGTAGAAATTAAAATGGTGGTAAATACTACCCAGTGGTTTATCATGTCAACAGTCATTATCAATTCAATTAATGAGAAAATTATGACCTGACGTAAGTAACTACTGATAACTCACCATTATTTAGTAAATAAGGGATCGGATATACGGGGAGAACAGCATTGATTCCCTACAATAGTAATCGTTTTGTGAAAACAGCTGTGACATGACATGAAATTGCCTTGAATGGTTAATAATTTGGTGAACATGAATTCTATACACTTTTAATTTTTCATTTAAAGTGTTAAATCTGTTGTTGACACTCTCATTGTGAAACACTAGTTAGTACTGCGAATGACCTGTGTTCTGAAAGGACACTTGGGTGATTGACGCCTGAGGCACATCTCTCTCCCCAGTAGTTTCTGATGGATCTTTTCTTTATACATGATTTATACCAGCATCTGTCTTCAGTGCAAAGGGATGTAATATTTGTTTAAAAAAATACTAAGTGCATAATGCTAGACCATAAAGGCCATATGTTTTATAATCCATTTATATGAAATAACCAGAGTAAGCAAGTCCATAGAAATAAATCAGATGAGTGGTTGGCAAGGGTGAACAGTATGACTATAGAATGGTTATAGGGCTTTCTTTCAGAGTGATGCAAATGTTTCAGAACAATTTAGTAGTGTTGGTTGCATAGTATTGTGAATGTAAATGTACTTAGTTGTACATTTTTGTGATGGTAAAGTTTTACATGTATTTTTACCACAGTTGTTTTTTTTAAAGGATGTAGTATTTGAGGTCATAAATGACCAAATCTGAAAAGTATAATGTTCTCAAGGTTTGTGAAATGCTCAAGCTGTGCTTTAAAATTCATGTATAGCATTAGTAATGTAGCAGGTTTGTTCAGTTCAATAATAAAAATCGGTGAATCTCATCACTGAAGTACCAAGGACAGCAGCAGGAGCAGAGCTGCAGTTCTTCAGCATTTCCTATCATTGAGAGACTCTGACTGTTGCTGGCTTCTGTCAATGATCATTTTCTACCTTTCACATTTTATTACCATTCCTTGGGGTACATTGCAGTTGGACTTAAAAGATCTGTTTTAGAAAATACTTTGAAACAGTTTGTATAATTTTCAGTACTGTTTTTTACAGTTTTATACTTTCTGTTTATTTTATAGTGCAAATGCAATTATGTATTAGACAAAACTAAATAAATTTAACTGGGGCACATATAAATCTTTTTTATTCTTTGGTACTGTCTAGTGGATATGAGCTACCTGAAATTAATAGGGGCCTTAACGATCATTTCTAATGATCATTTGGTTTCTCAGATTTGTTGAAATTGACACTGAGATCAGTGGGTTCATCCACAAACATTTATTGAACACTCATTCCAGATGCTATGTAGGCTTTACTCTCTCTGGAATGATTCAATGCTAAAATTCATAGGTAATGTATTATTTTCTATCTAGTAATTATGCTAGACATGGACAAATGGACAAGCTTTAAAGGAGCAAAGCCTTTAAGCAGGGGTTCACTTTGAATGTTTCCTTCACATATTTCTCCAAATTTAAATACTCAAGATCACAAAGAGACTACTTAAGGAATACATTTTGTAATGTTCCTGACTTTGGGGTGATTATATTCAAATATCTTTAAACCAATTATTTTCTACAGTGTTCTAAGAAGCTAACTGCAAAACTGCTGATTCAAATCAATATTTAAAAATAGTCCAATTTCTTTGAAATAATGGCCTGTCGTATAATTGGGGGTATACATGCCAGTTCAATGGGTGTGTGTTTCAAGGAGAACAATGATACATGTCATTAAATGCGCTCAACACAATAGGCTGATACTATGAGCTAAACCATCAGGGTAAACACAAGACAAGAAGAGACTTGCACTGCAATAGCTTTACCTACATAGTGCAACAGGCTCCAAAGCAAAGTGAAGAAGGAGGTAAATAAGGCCTTATCATGTTTTTTCATGTTAATGATTCCTTACTTAATTTCATGACACTTCACCAGTAATTAAGATATAGCATATTTGTCTGAAATTCCATCAGTCATCCATCTTTCATTTTCTTACATGCTACATCTTTGCTATGTTATACTTCTCACCATTTTCTTTAAATTTTATATCTTTTGATGTTTCTAGGCCTTTGATTGTACCATTTCTTTTGCCTAAAGTGTTCTCCCCCAACTTGCCTCATTTATTGGTAAAGATCCAATCCCTTTTCACCTTTTCTTTCTAGATCATTCTAAATTAACGAATTACCATCTCAGATCCCATGTTTTCTCTTTTAATACTCATCCCCCAAGCATTAATAAGACTCACTACCACTATCTGTTCACTGGTAGTGATTATAAGCTGTTGGCCCCTCTAGGTAGAGATTGTCTTCTTAGTTTTGGGTTCCTGTTCCTAGGTGAGGTCCTTACACACAAAGGCAGTCAGAACTCATTTGTTGGTCTCATTTTGAAAGAGATTGTTAGCTTTTCTTGCATAACATGCCACCCTGAAATAACTATAACATGCTCATGATTAGTTATCTAGGCTGCTCTTGCTTGGCCTGATCCAGCTGCTGCCTTGTTGGCTCGTATGTCCATGATCAGCTGATCAGTGGGCTGACAAATGGATGATCTAAGATCACAGCCTGGAAGTTGGCAGACTGTGGGCTGGAGTCATAGGATGATTTAGCCTTATTTCTTTCATCATCTATCGGGCTAGCCCAGACTTATTTCTATGGCAGTCGCAAGAACACAAGAGAATAAGCTCCAGCCGGGCACCGGTGGCTCATGCCTGTAATCCTAGCTACTCAGGAGGCTGAGATCTGAGGATCGCGGTTCAAAGCCAGCCCGGGCAGGAGAGACCGTGAGACTCCTATCTCCAATAAACCACCAGAAAACCGGAAGTGGCGCTGTAGCTCAAGTGGTAGAGCGCTCGCCTTGAGCTGAAGAGCTGAGGGACAGCGCCCAGGCCCAGAGTTCAAGCCCCACGGCCGACCAAAAAAAAAAAAAAAAAAGAGAGAATAAGCTCCAGTGAGTAAACCCATATATGCCATTGCTTTCACATTTATTAATGTACCACCAGACAATGATAATGACAGGAACCTATATATATTCTAGAAACAAAACAAGGATATCTCTTGAATGTTTCTTTTTAAAAAACATTCAGATGGAAGAAAAAGAAGTAAAACTATCTGCAAATGACATGATTTTGCATATAGAAAATTCTAAGACATAGATTGAAAACAAAATGGGTAACTTTAAGCAATTTGGTGTGATAGGTGAATAACCAATTATATTTTGATTCATTAGCAATGAACAATTTGAAAATGTAATTATGGAGTCAATCCCATTTAAACTAGCATCAAAATAATAACATACTTGGAAACAAATTCCATCAATGAAGTACAAGGGTTATATTTTGAAAACTATGTAACACTGGCTGAAGAAATCGAAGATCTAAGCATATGGGAAGAAGGTACATTCTGAAGGTTTGATACTAATATATCAGTACTCCTCAAATTGATCTACAGATTCAATGAAATCTCTGTCCAAACTGGCCTTATAGAGATGGACAGTTATGACTGTAAAGTTCATATGGAAACGGAAGGGACCTGGAATAGGAAAAATAATATTGAAAATGAATACATTTCAACCATGGTAAAGCATAGAGGGCTTGTGGAAAATGTTCCTTGGACTTGTAAGTGTTGGGAAAGGATTGAGGAAGAAATCATATTACAGGAAAGTACTGATTGGCAAGACAGTAATCCAAGAAAGAATGTATTCTGCAGCTCCAAAAACCCCAGTGTTTTGAGAGAGAAGTAAGGTGTCACTCACACCTAACGCCCTGTGATCTTGTCCCATTGAGTAATGCTTTTGTAATCAAGTGGAAGCATTGAGTAGATTGCTGAACCCAAGGGATTGGAGTTTATGAGAGAACAGTAAACAAATATTTCAGATGATGTATATTCATTCTAAGGTTACTTTTTTATTGTATTTCTTAATTTACAAGTGAACATATGACAGTTTAACAGCAAAAACTAAAGTTGGATAATTCAATTTTCCCAATTTAAAAAGTACTACAAAGTATAGTAATAAAGACAATATGTTGGACAATATGTTATTGGTATGTGGATCTATAAACAAATGGAATAAAGTTAAGAGTCTGTAAACCCTCATGTTTATGGCTTTTCAATAAAGCAGTTAATTCAGTGGGAGAAAGTGGTGTTTTCAACAAATGATGTTGGATATCCATTAGTGAAGAGGAAAGTTATTTCTCATACCACAAACAGAAAACAACTCAAAATAGACAACAACAACAAAAATAACTAAATGTATGAGCTAAATTACAAACTCTCAACAGAAAACATGCATAAATATTTATGATCTTGGATTAAGCAATGATTCCTAAATATGACACTCTTAAACCTCAATGATAAAAAAATCCCAATTAAAAGTGGGCAATGGATTTAAATAGATTTTGTTTTACAAAGCTAATATACAAATGACCAATTAGCACATACAAAGATACTCAATGTCTTTTATCATTAGAAAAGTGAGACTCAAAACCACATGAGAATAGTACTTAATACCCACTAGAATGTCTGTCATTAAAAAAAATACAAAAATAACATGTGTTGGTAGGGATATGGAAAAAATTGAAACTTTCATACATGGCTGGTGAGAACTAATTCAGAAAGTTTAGGGATTCCTTGAAATAGAGGTGGTGTAGGACCTAGTAATTCTAGTCCTAAATACATGCCTGAGAGAACTGTAAGCATATGGTCTCATGAAAACTTGAACACAAAGTTTTCTTTGGATCTTTATCATATTTGCTAAAAAGTAGAAACAATGATGAGTGGATGTACAAAATGTGATAGCCATGTACAGATGCTATATAGCAATTAGAAAAGGAACAGATATTAATAAGTAACTACAATTTGGGATATATCTTGAAAACAAATTAAGTTTCCTGAAAGTGAAGCCCTTGTCAAGATATAAAAGATCTTATATTGTGTTATCCGTTTTATATAAAATGTCCAGAGTAGGCAAATTCATAGACAACGTTGATGAATTAGTTGGTAAGCACTGCAGTAAAATATTTTGTATCTGAGCATGAGATTTCTTATTGAGAAGGAATATCTTCTGTGAGAATACTAATGAGTTGTACACTTTAAAAGGGTGAGTGTTACTGCATAATTTATATTCCAACTTCAACATTCAAAGGTCAGACTGGGCCGGGCGCTGGTGGCTCACGCCTGTAATCCTAGCTACTCAGGAGGCTGAGATCTGAGGATCGCGGTTCAAAGCCAGCCCGGGCAAGGAGAGACCGTGAGACTCCTATCTCCAATAAACCACCAGAAAACCGGAAGTGGCGCTGTAGCTCAAGTGGTAGAGCGCTCGCCTTGAAGGCCCAGAGTTCAAGCCCCACGGCCGACAAAAAAAAAAAAAAAAAAGGACAGACTGGTTGCTCATGCCTTTAATCCTAGCTGTTCGAAAGGAAGGTATCTGGAAGACTGTAGTTTCAAACCAGTTTTGGGATTTTTTTTGGGGTCTGGTCCTGGGGCTTGAACTCTGGGCCTGGGCGCTGTCCCTCAGCTCTTCAGCTCAAGGCTAGCGCTCTACCACTTGAGCCACAGCGCCACTTCCGGCTGTTTTTCTTTTTGCTTATGTGGTGCTGAGGAATCGAACCCAGGGCCTCATGCATGCAAGGCAAGCGCTCTACCACTGAGCCACCTTCCCAGACCCTCAAACCATTTTTGGCAGAAAAATTCATGAGATTCCACCTCCAAAGTAACCAGCAAAAAGCAGAGCTGGAGATAAGACTCAAGAGGTACAGTGCCAGCTGAAAGAGCAAGTCAAGTGAACACAGACCCTTAGTTCAAATCCCAGTACCAGTAACTCCCCCCTCAATCTACTAATAAAAGCTGAGCAATTTCAATATCATTAACATAAAAAAGGATTTTGAATTCAAACTATATTTTAAACTAAATTTTAAACTATATTTTCTTTTGCCTGATCTTAATTTGATCTTCAATAGTATGTATTATTACAAACAGAAATGTTTAGAGGATTAATCTTACTGTGTATAACAAAGATCTGCCAATTGAAAGTTCTTCCCTTACAGTTTTCTTCTGCATGAATAATTTATCCATAAATAAAATTAAAAATAAGGTAACATTGATGACAGCATCACGAATCATAAGTGCTTTCAATAATTCATACCTTTGCAGTAGCAAATGGTGTTAACAGCAATAATGAGTTTGACACAGAGAATAGACCTGGTTCCTATCGCCTCTCTTGTCCCTTCCCTTCTTCCAACCCTTCCGGAAAGCTGATCAATGGGAATAGCATTTGTTTATTAAAGCTGAACTTTAAATGATTATTTGTTCACACTTGAGACCTTTGATGATAATGGCAAATGCATTATGAGATGACAGAGCTGAGAACGTAAAGACAGAATAGACTTAAAAGATGAAATATTTATTAGCTCAAATATCCCCCTTAAAAGATGTTCCTAGTGTACAATTGTCACTCCATGAGTCATCAGCTCTGCTTTTGCTTTTAATCAGTGTTTTCTTGGAGTTACAGTTGTCATCTTAGAAAGGTAAAAACTGAGTACTTCAGGTTTTCCTGGTCTCGATCGGCAGGTATGAGGGGTTTTCCTTGGGTGCAAGCAAGGTCTTAGAAGACTTCCTGGCAAACAGATGCTTTCTAGACAAGCCATGGGATGCAGAGCTCTTCAGCCAATCTCTATTAGTCAGCTATCTAAAGAACCTCTATCCCCTCACTGAATGCAGGGGTACTTACTCTAGTATCAGGAAAGCAAAGGCTTCATCAGATACCCCCTCATCTTCTATCCACCTTTATTCTAACTTTTTGGATATTTATTCATCATCTCTGCTTTTCCTTTCAAATAGTTATTCTTCAGGATTAGAAAGCCAATCCCCTCTGCCAGCGCTTTGGATTCCATCTCTTGCTTCTATTACTTAGGAGTTATTTGCTCCATTAGTTGGCATGTTTTGCTGTGCCCACTCAAATGCTGTCTTCATGCTTTCTCCCATAATCATCTCTGTCTTTACATAAACAGAAACTCCTAGTTCTCTTCTTTCCCCACATCCCATCAGACCTGTTGGCTTTTCATGTCAAGTCTTTTGAAAGATTAGGCTATCATTCTCCATTAGTTCATGTCAAGTCCTCCATCCACCTTGAGTAATTCAACTTTCCTTGAAAAACATTGAGAAGGAAGAAGACTTTTGAATTGTTAATCCCATCAGGATATTTTCCCATCATTCTTATCTTATTCAAACTCTTGGTACCACTAGAAACTCTTGAAATCCATACCTCTCTCTATACTGTTTCCGCTTTTCCTTTTTTGATGCTTTATTTAGCTGCTTTTTGAGTTGTCTTTTGAAAAATGTGGACTACATCTTTTCTTACCCATGCTCTTCTCATTCCCATTACCAGGAATTTTCAGTGCATGGGGTAGAAGGGACTCATAGCTACTTGTCAAATAAACATTCCTTGTTGGTCTCAGAGCTCTTCCTTAATGTAAATGCCCACAAGGGCTTTATCTTGGCACTTATTCTGACAATCACTTCTGTTTTCGGTGGAACAAGATTTGACTAAGTCTAAGCTTATACTAAATTCTATAGAAATGGACCTCATTTTATTTGGTTCACATCTTCAGCACAGCCTTCAAGTACTGTGTTACACATGGACATTTTCTTTTTGTAAACGCTCACTTTTAGAAGCAATAGATTTTCAAAAAAGATGAACCCAGGCTACCTCTGTTTCCATGTACTTTACTCCTTCAATGTGAGAGAGTAATTGAGAGTTGCTTTAGAGCCCATTTTCTATTTAGTTTCATGTCATTCACTCATCTACTTGTCTACAAGGAATTCATATATGTGTCATTAATCCTAGAAATTTTTTTACTAGATATACTTTTACTTATTCAGTGGTTTTGTGCTTTTTAGAAAATGTGCTATAAACTAAAAAATATTGCATGGGTACATTGATTTATGTATTTATAATTATCCTAAAAGTGGTTATTTAGGAAGTGAGAATATGATAGGAATAAATTAACCTTATGACTAAATGCTAACAAATAGCATCCAGCAATCATGCCTTCAGTTCAAGGAGGTGTGACTGTCACTGTCCTTGTTTTCAAGATGAGGCCAATGAATCAGCATCACAAAAGGAAGCACTCTTTCCCATGGAGGTATCACGGGTAGGCAAGCTCCCCTTCATCAAGGGCTATGAAGCTGTTATTCAATCACCTGATGGCTTTCATTTTTGCTATGAGAAGTCAGCAGTCAATCTAGATGGAAGATGGCAAGAACTGTAAAATCATCCTTTGTAGATTACAGATTGTCTTTTTCTGACTGCTTTCAACATAACCTTTGTCATTAGTGCTCTTCCTTATTATATGTGTAGACAGATTTCTAATTTATTCTGCTTAGAATTCATTACAATTTTTTGAATCTGCAGATTTATGTCTCAAGAAGTGTTCTATAGGTGGCATCAGTAATTGTGAATATTAACAGGAGAACTGAGAGGTATTTAATTTCTTTGTCTGTTTGAAGAAAAACGTCACTGAGGGGCCTGATTAGAGATATAGTAACTGATGAGCCAGTGGGGAAAGGGGGAAAATGGAAACATTTGAACAGAGAAGAGGGAAGAGATAGGTGGGGATGGATTCTGCCCCAGGAGGACCAGCACCTACTTTAAAGTGAGGACAGGCACATGGTAAGAATACACACTTGAATGTTCCATAGAGATGGAATGAGAGCTTGTAGGGTTTTTTACACAATTATTTTTATGTTTTCAAAATTCCTTGAGCTCTTTGTGTTGTTATGCAGATCAAGATGGAAGGGAAAATGGGAAGTATGCTTAGAAAAATGATACTTGTATAGAGCAGTGGCTCTCGATGGCTGGTGATAAATCCTTCAGGGAACATCTGGCAATGTCTGCAGATGTTTTGGTTGGCACAGTTGTGCACTACTGGCATCCAGAGAGCAAAGTGTTACTACTGCTACAGTTGAGAAACCCTTGTCCTAGAGCAGGAGTGGAAATAGTTTTCCTGTAGGTTTGGAAAGGCAGTTAATTTGTATCTCACCTGCTCACTTCTGTAGTTTTAGTGAGAAAGTATGAGCCATGAATGAGTGGAATGGCTATATCTTCAATTAACTTCATTCACAAATACATACAAATGACTGCTGGGTCAGACTCTGTTAACCCTTAATCTAGAAGAGTCCTTTGTTCTACAACTAGAACAACAGAGTTGGACTACTCATCTATGATAATCATGATGAAACTCTGTATAATTTATGAATATTGGCATTCTGACTCTCTGGCTGTGTGCCTCAGTCAGTGTTTAGCAGATACTTGTAAATCTCGCCTTGAGCATCAGTAAGTCAACTATTTTTGTTTTTCAAGTACATTTTTATTTGAGGTGACCTCCTAGTAGCCACATCTTTCTGACATGAGGCTGCTCATTTGTTTTGGAAAATAAGATCATCTCTTGCCTCTATCCCTAGGCTGTTACTGCTGTTAAAAGACAAACACACACACACACACACACACACACACACACACACACACACACACACACACACACACACACACACACACACACACACACACTAGAGCAAGTGTTTAGTGTTTTATTGAAAACAGAAAACTGATTTTCTGTAGGATGTATCAATCCCAAACTGTATGCTCTCACAATTTAATCAAATCTTAAAGTCATCAGAATCAAATCTTCACTGATCTGGAAATGAAATGCTAGTTCCTCTCCAGAGCTATAAAACTAGGTTTACTTTATGACCCAGCAACTTTCAGAAATGAAGAAAAATACCACCTCACGTTTCTTCTTAAGTTCATGTAATTTTCTCAGAAGTTTGTCATCCTTGATTTTTGTGATAGCAAGATAGCAATACTATCCAGGATTTTCTTCAAATACTGTCTTTGGAGTTGCCTAGAATATCCATATCACATCTAGCCAGTGAGTTAGGAAAGTTACCCTGACTTTTTTTTCTTTTTTAGTGTTTTACCCTGAATATGTGGCTTATAATAGATTTGGGAACTTTTTGCATAAAATGTTATATTTAATAAACTCAAGGAAGACGGATAGCTCATTTGGTTGAGACATTTCAAAAGAATTTACAAGGAGTTAAAAGCCAAGGAAGGGAGCCCAAAGGGTAAGAAGATTAGTGGGTTTCTTTGTGGAAACTAGATAGGATGGACAAAATGGAAAAGGAGAAAACAACAAAAAATGAATAATTAAAAAATCAGCTTTCAATGCCCTTTGAAACAGAGGGTTACAATGGAATATTCTAAATGATTTCAATTTTTTTGCTAAAAGTTCATCTACCAAAGTGAAATTTTGTCAAGGCAAAACTATGATTTTCAGAGGTAACTGGAAAAAAAATCTCACTTATAAAAGTTGGGGGAGGGGGGAACTGGGCACTGGTGGCTCATGCCTGTAATCCTAGCTACTCAGGAGGCTGAGATCTGAGGATCACAGTTCAAAGACAGCCCAGGCAGCAAAGTCCGTGAGACTCTTATCTCCAATAAACCACTAGAAAACCAGAAGTGGTGCTGTGGCTAAAAGTGGTAGAGCACTTGCCTTGAGCTGAAGAGCTGAGGGACAGTGCCCAGGCCCAGAGTTCAAGCCCCATGATGGACAAAAAAGAAAAAAAAAAAAAGGTTGGGGTGTTAAATCCATCTATTTGATTAGACATTTTTAATATTAATTGATCCATATTTCTTCATAGAACTTTTCAAGATTCTGAAGTTCAATATTTAGAATAACATAGTATTATTTTTCCTGTTTCTTAGATTAAGTCAACCTCTGGATTGGTTATATATGAAGAATCTTGAAGAATTATTGTTTCCAAATCCATATTTAAGCCATTTTGAATTGTGTTATCATTATAATCCTAATACCCTCAAGTACTGGCACTATATTCTTCTGTCTAGATAAATGTTATTTGAACTGTAAAATCTTTTCTGATGAATAAGTGAAATTAATACGTCACAAGATTTTATTAAACATGTAAGATTTCTGGAGAGAAGTGAGTTCAAATATCAAATCAGCTACTTAATAACTTGGAAAAATATAAGCATTTATGTAACTAACCACTTTTGCTTCGAAATAGGATCATTTTCTATTTGGTAAAGTGGTTAAGTAGATTTTTCTGCCGGTCCTGGGCCTTGAGCTCTGGGCCTGGGTACTGTTTCTGAGCTTCTTTTGGTCAAGGCTAGCACTCTAACACTTGAGTTACAGCACCACTTGCAGCTTTTTCTGTGATTAATTGGATGGACTTTCCTGCTAGAGCTGGCTTCGAACCCTGATCCTCAGATCTCAGCCTCCTGAGTAGCTAGGATTACAGGTGTGAGCCACCAGCACCTGGTTTAAGGAGATTTTTTATTAGACAATGTAGCTACAGTATAAAATTCCTCTTATTGTTATTGCCAAGCTATTTCAGAAAATCCAAGTATGTCTGAGGCAATTAGGCCTTTTCCCAAACTTTTTTTTTTATATTCAGATGTTTCACTTATCTAAGCGATGAGATGTCTGATAGACTGCTCTAGAAAAACAAATACTAACCCTGTGAAATTTCTTTGTGACTAAAATAGTTTTGTTTTTGCATATTTCTGCTTGTAGAAAAATGTCACACTTCCAATTTTCCAAGTACAAATTGTTGAACCAGTCCTAAGTAAAAAAAAAAAATCTTTTCTGAAGTCAGTAAACACAAAGGAAGTTAGTAACTTTTTCCTTATTGCTCCTTTCCTATGGGGTCACTGGTTACTTAGCAGCCAGCTAACACTCCTGAAAAATCTCCTTTGAATAATACCATTGAGAATTGTGTTGGTGGTTAAGTTGTGGATTAAAGATGCAGCTACCATTTTCCTAAAAGACAAAATTGAAACCTACTAAGATATCTAGATCTAGACTTCCTGTTTAGGAACCTCAATGAAGACTCTGAAGATGAGATTACAAATATGTCTATGTCATGTGGCTAATCACGTTCTTTAGTATTAAATGTGAGCTAGTTCTCCAAAAGCATTCTTTATGGGCTCTGAGAATAAACATATAAAGTGTACTGTGGCTAAGAAGACAATACATTCTGGTTTGCTTTGGATGGGTCTATTCTATACCTTCTGTAAATAGAAACTGTTAATTATTTTAGCACTTCTTTTGGGATCCAAACTGACCTATGGTAGATGATGAATTACCTGGTCTAGATTTGAAAAGTTAGACCTATGCTAATAATGGAAATAATTAAGAGACCTTAGAGATAGTCCTCACAGAAAAAATAAATGACTAAAGAACTGACGTTTATTTGTTGAGGCAAACAGAAAAATACTCACTGAATAGCAACTATACATCATACTTGAAGAATGAAAAGCCTTTGCCCTTTCCCACACACACTTCATAGTATCAGAATTCATGCACTGGAGTTAGGGTGAATAACATTTGTGATTAGGAAGAAGTTGTACTTGCTACAGTAGTGCTCTGGATAAAGAGTACTGTCTCTTCTTTGGAACATTCTTTAAAGAACAGAATATGAACCTATTCAATGATTTACAATTGCACTTGAAGGTATACACTCTAGAGAAACTTTTGCAAATGTTCCTTAAGACATACCTTTCAGGATTAGTTACCTTCCTTTTTAAAAAATTAGACCAATCTGAAAATAACTCACCTACCTGCTATGGCCAAAATGTATAGTGTATGGTGTATTCAAACAATAAAATATGCAAAATAGAAACAGAAACAATTGAACTACCGCTATCTGTTATATGGCTATGGAGCTCTCATTTTCATGTGGAGTTCTCATGAACTAAAGTAGCCTAATTGTGTCTCCTCTTAATTTTGACCAAAATGAATCAAACAATGCAGGCAACCCCTGGGTCAGTAATAGTGGAAAATAATCAGGATACTGTAACTTTCTGTCAGTATAATTCACATAAGATAAACCTCATACTGTTAAGGTATATAATTAAGCTTTTTAACAATATATCTACTGTGTTGTACAACAATCAACACAAATTAATTCTAGTACATTATTATCATCATTCTAGTACATTATCATTATACATGTTTACAACCAGTCTCAATTTCTCTTTCTGCATCTTGTGACAACTAATTTCCTAATCAAATTGTTGTCTCTGTGGATTTGCCTATTTTTATAAATTATCTATAGGTTTCACATGTAGCCATTCTTGCTTGATTTCTTTCACTTACCATAACATTAACATGTATATGCAATAGCATATACATATTGCATTTCTGTTTTTGGCTGAATAAAAATATCCATTGTTTTACAATGTATATACCATATTGTGCTCATCCATTCTACTGCCAGAAATTTGAGTTGTTTCCACTTGGAATTATAAATAATGCTGCTATGAACAGTCAAGGGATGTTTGTACAAGTTTACAAATGAGAACATTTGCTGCCAATTATCTTGGGTGTATACATAGGAAGGACATTGTTGGATTATATGTTGATTTTATGTTTAATTTTTTAGAACCTTTCAAACTGTATCCATGGCAGCGACATTACATTTAGATTCATTTTAGCACCACACGAAGGTTCAAATTTATCCCCACCCTTGCCAATACTTGTTATTTTTTGAAGTATTATCATTATTGTTTATGGTTTTTATTACACCTATTTTAGTGGGTCTGAATTGGTATGCTACTGTGGTTTTAATATGTATTTCTTTAATGACTAATGATGTTGAATATATTTGCATGTTATATCTCTATAGTTTTGTGTAGTCCTAAGGCTTGAAATCATAGCCTGGAGCTGTCCCTAAGCTTTTTTGCTGAAGGCTAGCACTCTACCACTTAAGCCACAGTTCCACTTTAAACTTTTTGGTGGTTAACTGGAGATCCAAGTCTCATGGCATTCCTGCCTGTGCTGGTTTGGAATTCTCAGATCTCAGCCTCCTGAGTAACTAGGATTGCACCTTGAGCGCCATTCCCTGCCTTTCCATGCTATATCATTTTGGAGAATATCAGTTCAAATAATTTATTGACATTTTAACACAATTATCATTTTATTGTTTGGCTATTGGATTCCTTCATAAGATCTGGATATTACATTTATTACATATATGATTGGCAAATATTTTTTCCAGTCTATGAGTTGTCTTTTCACTTTCTCTATAATGTTCTTGATTTTAATGAAGGGCGATTTAACCTTTTTTTTTGCTTTAGTGATGGTGTCACAGATAAGGATTGCTATTAATACAAAATCAGGCAGAGTTTCTATCCTAGAATTCTATAATTTTAGCTTTCAGGTGCCTGATTTATCTTGGGTTAATTTTCATATGTGGTAAGAGGTAGGAGTCCACTGAAGACAAATATAGAACTATAAAAGCAGGTGGACTTTTGGGATTAGCAACAAGTCTCTTGCTGTTGTTCTCTGATTACAAAGAAGATTTAAAGCCATTGCTTAAAATACTTGGATTCTTTTGCCAACTTAGAGATGACCATGCTAGCCTACATTCCAAATAATACAGTGAAGGTAAGAGTTTCTGTAAAGAGCTAATTGAGGGAAAGTGTTCATTCCTGACCATTCATGCTATTTGGCCCTGGCCTGAAATTACTGAAGTACAGAACTGAGATAATGGCTCTTAAACTATGCATACCTTTGTGCCCTATCTTAATTGATTGCTATGGAAACTTAATGCTCAGGTCTGTACCCTGAAGAGGGCTGGGGGTGATCTGCAGTTCTGTCTTTCTGTGGCATTATGCTACACAATTGCTTTCTCTGCCATATTCCTTTCCCAATAAACTTTTCCATCACTTTTACTACATTTACCGTTTTTTGTTTATTCTTTGGTTGTAGGGCTTGAACTCAGGGCTTGTCTGCTGTCCCTGAGCTTTTTTGTTCAAGGCTACCACTCTACTACTTGAGCCACAGTGTCACTTAAGAGTCTCATGGTTTTTCCTGCCAGGGTTGGCTTCAACCCGCAATCTTCGGATCTCAGCCTCCTGAGTAGCTAGGATTACAGCCGTGAGCCACTGGCACTGGGCTACATTGACTAAATCTTCTCATGTCTTCTTAGGTCAGATGCAAGAATCAAAGTTTGGTTAACCATGCATAAATTTCAGTAACAGCAGAAATTCACTCTGTTCAGATGGATGGAAAAGTGGAATTATGAGAAGCTACTGGAGTTGGGAAATTTTGATATGTTACAAAAGTAACAGATTAAAAAATAGTTATGGGACTTTTAGACAAAGATTTGGTGTAATGTGTATCTTTCTATTGTTACGCATTCTTCAAAAGGTCTCAAAGAACGAAGTACACAGTTTTCTAACCCAGAAAGCACTAGCTACATTTAAAACTTTCTAAGCTGTATGCAGACTTTCTCAAGCCTTTTTGTCCTAAGCTACAAAATTGGAATGGTATATGTGATACATTCAACTTTTAGATTTATTCAGTTGAGTAAAAAACTAACACATATAACAGCCCTTAAAAGACATGAATAAAATGTGGTTTACATCAGTGAGTGTATATCTACATACATAATATTATAAAAGGAAAGATTTGTAACTCACTGACTAGTGAAAGATTGCTTAGAAAACAAGTCACTAGAGAATCAATTTACAGTTTTCTCCCAAGGAGGCTTTGAAAGAATGTATTTGAGTTGGCTACTGGAATTGTTTGAAATTATCATCCATTCTACAAGCAATATTGAAGTAACTGACCAGATGACACTTCAGAAGTAAAATTCAATGCACATGAAATTTGTTTGGTTTTTAAAAAAATTATCTGAATTGTTACTCTACTGAACTAATTTTTGCTCTAAATTCAGCTTGTTCCCAGAATTGTTCCCCAAAATCTGACCTCCATATATCTCAAAAATTATTCCTTTCACTCAAAGCTGTGGTTCTTTAAAATGTAAAAGGAAAAGCTTTCATAGGAGTATTTTTAGGCGAACAGTACAAAAGTTACTGGTAAAGCACGAATTCTTAAGTCTGTTGTCAACAAGAAAAGACTATAAAAGAACAAAATTTACAAATTCCTAGGACTGAAGTCAAATCCTCTATGAAGACCAAAATATTTGTCTTTATAGACTCATTGATCCGTTTAGACTACCACTGGTGATTCATCTATTTGCATCACTCCTGAGGATGCAATTAGTCACAGGTTAAAATTGCAGGAAGTTTACTTTGTATTGAGACCTAATGGAAAAGAACATTTAAATATGCTTAGATTTAAGTACATCCTATAAACAGTTATCCTGATCAAGCTATGCATTTACCTGTGGGCTTTTTTTTTTTTTTTTTGTCAGTCATGGGCCCTGAACTCTGGGCCTGGGTGCTGTCCCTCAGCTCTTCAGCTCAAGGCTAGCATTCTATCACTTAAGCTACAGCGCCACTTCAGGCCTTTTCTGCTTACGTGGTGCTAAGGAATAGAACCCAGGGCCTCATGCATCTGAGCCAAGTGCTCTACCACTGAGCCACCTTCCCAGCCCCTTACCTGATCTTTAACTGTGATTGGATGCCTTTTACCATATAGTGTGGCCCTTTGTTTGCTGTGGACTGCATACTGAAGCACAGAAGGGCTTATTTCTCAGTTTCCCTGTGTTTGAAAATGGGGATAATTGTAGTTACCTCACAGGATGGTTTAAATGAGATGATAAAATGAGATGTATGTGAGCTGTGTGGCACACAGTAAGAGGCCAGTGGCAATGACTGTCAATCAAGCCAAAAGACTGATAGCCAAATATGGTCAAGGTCATGAAATATGTCATTTAATCTCTACTTTGGCATTCTTTCCAGTTGCAGTTTTCTTGGTACACACTGTAACCATAAAATTTGCACCATGTTTAAGACCAACATCATTAAATATACACTCTAGTTTGTTTAGTGGCTCAAAGGGGCTTCACCTCTTCCAACAGTTAAAATTATCTAACTCTATGATGAGAGAGAGATGGAAATAATGTCCACTGAACAAACCGATCACTGTACACAACAAAATTCTGAACAGTTAGCTTTGGGGTTCCTAAAAAAAAATGAGAAGACTCACTGAAGTCCAAATTCCACTATAGACCAATAGGCCCCTGTGCACAGCTATTTTCCTAAATCACTGTTTTGTAATGGCAGCTTGAATAAACTGACTTGCGTGTCACTGTGAGTTCACTGCTGTGTTTGGCCAGCCTGGCTGTCTTCACATTGTTTCCTGATGTTTCTCCTTAAGCTTAGCAACCAATTAAATGTTGACTATCAACCTTCAGGGCGAGATGTGCTACTGGTTTACTGTTTGGCAGTTTACATTTTTGTACTTTTGTCGTAAGGATTTTCTCCACACACATTTTATGTTTCCCCTTCAGTATGCATATGCTTTGAAATACTAACAAACATGCATATTTATGCATGTTTAATTCTCATTAGACATGTATTGTGTTAAAGGTTGGTGAACATACAGAAAGAAGTAAGAGAGTGAGAATAATATGATGTTGCAAGTAGATGTAAATGAAAGTCTACGGCAGCGACAAAATGAAGAGTCCTTCACATTTACATGAGCCATGTCTTCAGGCCAAATTGACTACGAACTCATTAGCTGACTTAAGAATGTTGTGAAAGTTGTGTTTTGTATTAGAAATAAAATTTGGACAAAGGGCTTTATTGATGTCTATGCCATGAAACATCACGAAAGATCATACATGAAAGTCGTAATTCTGATAAACACTGAATTAGTTGTTGTCTTGCGTTGACCTTGGGAGATATTCGGAAGTACTTATTCCAATCCTGTTTTATACATGCTAGGAAAAAAAGTGGTGTGGATTGAGAAAAGTGTTTTTCCAGATAGGAGACTGGCGTTAAGGGAGTAGGGGTGGGCGGACAGATGAGGGTGCGCTCTGGGTTCCTGATCACAGACCCTTCAGGGCTGGTGGGGTCTTGAGAGATCACTTCCACCACCCCCCCCCATTTTCCAACACAGAACCTGAGGTTCAGAAACACCCGCTCTAGAATCTTCTCTCCATTTCGCCATTCAGAGGCGCAGTTTCGAAGCCATTTCCTCCACCGTGCACTTAGGCGAGATCCTTTCAAATCTCTGGGAAAGGTGGCTGGCCAATCTCGGAGTTGGGAGGATTTTCCCTCCCCCTCTCCCTCCCTCCCTCTCTCTTTTCTCTCTCTCCTCTCTTCCCCCCCACTTCTCTCTCTCCCCCCCCCCACCCCGTCTCTCCTCTCCTCTCTGTCCCTCTCTCCTCTCCCTCCCTCTCCCCTCTCTGTGTCCCATTTCCCTCTCTCTCTTCTCATCGCCTAGTCCCCGTGGAAACCAACCTTCCGCGAGGCTGTGATGCGGCCAGAGGCCGCGGCTGGCTCCGCTGACCACTTCCCGCAGCCCCACGCCGCGACTGGCCGTGGCCTGCGCTCCGGGGCCGCGTGATGCCGCCCCAAAAAGGCGCAGAGCCGCCCGCGTCCCCGCAGTCGCCCCGGCCTCCTCCTCCTCCGCCCCCGGCCCCGCCGTCCAATCGCCGCGGCCGCCAGGCGCCCGGGCCTAGTCGCCCGGCCTCGGGGACGCCGCGCGCGGGAGCCCCGCCGCCCGCCGCCTCCTATCGCCATGCGGTTCCGCTTCGGGGTGGTGGTGCCGCCCGCCGTGGCTGGCGCCGGGCCGGAGTTGCTGATCGTGGGGTCGCGGGCCGAGCTGGGGCGCTGGGAGCCGCGCGGCGCGGTGCGCATGAGGCCGGCGGGCACGGCGGCGGGCGCGGGGGCGCTGGCGCTGCCGGAGCCGGGCCTGTGGCTCGGGGAGGTGGAGCTGCGGCCCGCGCCCGAGGAGGGGGCGCCGGACGGGGCGGAGCCGGGCCGCGTGGACACCTTCTGGTACAAGTTCTTGAAGCGCGAGCCGGGAGGAGAGCTCGCCTGGGAAGGTACGGGCCCGGCGCGGCCCCGAGCCGCCCTGGCGCTACCCCGCGGTCGGGGTCGCCCTCGGCCCGCCCGGCCTGGGCCGCGGGCAGCGCGGGCCCGAGACCCCGCGGCCGATCCTTGGTCTCTCCGCCCCCGGCCCCTTGGTGCGTGGCGGGTCACTTTCCCTGGTCACCCCCCCCCCCCGCCCCGCATACCCCAGTTCTTTGCGCCATCCCGGCCGCTATCGCGGGTTACTCCCCCCCCCACCAGGTTCTCCCCGCCCCATCCCTGTCCCCTCCCCGGCTCCCAGGGCGCACTCGGGGCGCCCGGGCTGGGCACCACCCCGGGGCCGGGGGGTGAGGGGGAAGGGGTCCCCGCTGCGCTCTGCCTTAGCTGTACTCCGAGCCCCTCTTTCGTCCCCGGTGCGTTAAAATCTGATTCTGGCAATGGAAATCTTTACAACTCCCAGATTTCACTGTCTACTTACTGTATAAAATACTTTCTTCCTCTTAGATTAATGAGAAGGAATGATTGGGGAGAAAAATACGTTTTCCCAGCTATGGAAGGACTGAGACATGCATGCGCCGATTTCTTTAGGAAAGTATAAACACCGCTTAACACCGGTTGTGAAGACATCATCATCTGAGCGCACAGGCCAGGACAGAGTCCCCAGGCTTTCCCAACCCCAAATCCTACCATGCACACATCATTCAGAATCCTCCCTAGCCGGACATTGTGGGTATCTCTCAGTATCACGACCGGTGTTTTCGTTTTATATAAAATAGAAAAGAAAACAGAAAAGGAAGGCGGTTTGGAGGGCCAGGTCTTTCAGTTTAGGAGTGGAGGTGGCTGGCCTGGGAGCCCCCCGCAGTGGAGCGTTCTCTTTGAACATTTGGGCGTGTTGTGTATCGTTGAATAGAGCCAGAGAAGTGAAATGATTAGGTCCAAATATGTAGCCAGATGGTGCATTTCAGGGGCAGATTATACCCTGACAAAGTGATAGCAAGGCGTAGTCTCTCAGTGTGTAAATTGGAGAAGGTGGAAGCTTGGGGTGTGAGGAATTCAATGCTGTTGAAGGCCAATGACTGGAGTGTCTCTTGAGAAGTTCATCTGAGAGGAAAATGGACTATGTAGCCCAAAAGGAATTCACAGAAATGAAGGAGTGCGCTGGACTATGTTTCAATCTGGTCTTTGTTCCTCTTTTTGTACCCAACAGTTTTTTTTTTTTTTATATTTCCTTGTAAAGCGGGGTTAGTTACATGAATAAGATAATGAGTACATTTCTTGTTACCCTCACCTTTGTTTTTCTCCCCCATCCCTCCCCCCCCAGTTGTAAAGTTCATTTCCAACTTGGTGTTTTGTGAGTATCATTGTTGCAATGGGTCATCCTGTGTCCTTGTTTGAGCATTTTGTTATTCCCCTTCCCTTCCCCAACTCAGATAAATGTGTATACAAGATGCAGAACACCAAAATCAAATACAGTGATAAGAGGGGGAAGAACATGCAAAAATCACATAGTACATTAAAAACAACAATCTCTGGTAGTATTTATTATCATTTTCATTCCAGGCATCACTCAGTTAAAACACAGAATTGTTTTTCATGCTCACTTTTAATAAAAATGTAACTTGGGGAAAAGTCTTTCCTTTCCCCAAGCCCTCTCCTTTTCTTTCATTAGCTTTCTGGGATTCCTCCTAAAGCTCTAATAATTCACTTATATGACTTTTTCGAATGGACTCACTTTGTGCTTAGAGAGTTCCTCATAAATTCTATGTGATTTTTAAAAAATTAAAGTTAGGCAGTATCTATTGACACCTAGTGGATGCACATAAAATTAACCAATTAAAATGTGAGGAACTCAGCTCTAGTTCATCCCTCTTCTCCCTGCTGATTTTTATATTATTTTAAATTACATAAATATACGTGACTTAATTTTCCATTATGTAGAAGATTCATGAATTTAGTTACATTATGAAGAAAATTACCCCTAAAAAGAGATAAGAAAAACAACTAACACATCATTCCTGCTTAGTTTTATCTTCTGCGTTGTTAAATTTTACAGGTTTTGCTCTGTTTTCTTCTTGTGACTTGTTTTAGGCTGATGGGTTGGTTCTAAGGACTGTAAATTATGAGAAGAATGTGGAGAGGCTGTCAGGTGGTCAAGAGCAAAGACTCTTATGTTCTTGTATCACGTGGCCTCGGTTTATCAGCCAATCGGTTATCCTGAGAGAGCCCCTTAACCACGGCCATCATTGAAAGGATCAAACTGCTTCAGGAATGAACTTGGTTCTGATAGAACATGTATTACGTGTTTCATAGGGCTAGCTCTTATTATTTGTGTCAGAAGCCAAGTTTTAAAATTAGATTAAAGAAGAAATACAAACCTGTGATACAAAAACCATCGTTGGAAGGAAAAAAAACCTACCCATTTTTGTCTCTTCAAGTCAGGTCTTTTACATAAAATGATAGCAGACTTGACTTCATATTTGGACTAACATGTTCGTCTACAACTTCGTTCTCAACTTCATGTTAATTATTTTACCTGAAGAATCAGAGGGAACTTCCATCATTTCCTGCTTCATTGCTCTATTTCCTGAGTGGAAATTGCTGAGCTCTTTAAGATAGTTTAGGGTTGAAGAATTGGAATTCCTATCCTGTTTTTCAGTAATCTGTTTCTTCCTAAGTATAGCTGTAAAGACAATGTGAGACTTTCTTTTAAAGAAAAATCAAACTCCTGTGTTCGTTGTGTTGTTTTGAATCTATATCATTGAATTCCTGAACACCTCATTTTGTTGATTGTATTCTCAAATAACTTTTAAGAAATTTAAGAAGACATCAGTGACTTCTTTCTGCTCTAGGGATTGGCCGATCCTTTATGGAGTGTATTGTGCACCAGTCTCAGTAATTTTCTCTTTTCATTGGCTTTGCCTCAGTATTGACCCATACTCTTTGTGGTCTGTAATTCTAATGTTGAACTAAGCCTTTTTTGTTCTCTCATTCTCTGCCTCTCTCTTTAGAAACTTTAATTTTTTCTCTTATTTTACAAGGATGTATCTTACTATTATTAATTAATGTTACTTGACACTTGATTGGGTCTTTTAATTCCAGGAATTAGTTCCTTTAGCTGAGGGCAGTTTTCATCATTTGTTTAATTCTTTCTCTGTTTTGTCTTTATTTCCCTTGGAAATATGTTAGTTATTATATATATTATATCTTCTGCATATATAAAGAGTGCTTCTAAGCTTTTCTCTCGTAATTCTCATCTGTTGTGTTTGGATAAATTTCTGAGATCTTTACTTGACTTTTATTTTACAGAAATACCTGTGTCATATATGTATATAAGTATGTGTGCATATACATGTATCATACACAGATGTCTTAAGCAGCCATATAAACAGACATCTCAGTGTTGGCTGCAGCTGGTCTCCAGTGCCCTTGCCCACAGTAGGGTCCTTTCCAGTGTCTGGGGAACACACTGGCTGTTGGTGGCCCTTGGGGAGGGGTCATGTTGAGGAAGGAGGTGGGAAATCTTTCCATGGACTCTGTCTTCTCTGGTTTGGTGTATGTTTATTTGTAGGTCTCCTCCTCGTTTTTGGTGGGGAGAGGCAGTAGTGTGGATTGAACTGAGGACTTGGTACCAGTAAGCAGGCGCTCTACCCCTGCAGCCACACTCTAGCCGCTTCCTGTAGCTTTTTTAGAAGTCTTCCCTAACCACCTCATCTGCTCTCACAGCACCTGCTCGCTTTTCTCACACCTCTAATTACAGCTCAGAACCACATTGGTTATAGTGGCTAGACTCTTCAGTTGCAAGTAATAGAAACCAAATGTGAGCCAGTCTAAAAAAAGAATGAAGTCGTATCACCCACTAGAAGCAGGTGGGAGTGCAGACAGCCTTTCTTTTCTCTCTCATTGCTCTCTCCATTCCCCTGGGCTTTGTTTACTCAGCCTATGTGAATCCACCTAGCCAGACTGCCCTCCAGCCAGCTCATGCATATATGGTTTAATCCAGAGAAGAAAAATAACAACTCCAACGATTCCTTGTCAAGGGAGATGTCCCACTGCATTCTCCTGGCACTCCTCAAGGAGACAAGAGGCTGGCCTGGCTGCAGCCATCACGTGGATTCTCTGGAATAAGAGAGCGAGGGACATTAGGAAAAGGCAGCCCTGGAATCCCCTTTGTTTAGAAGGCAAAAGCATTTCCACTCCTTCCTTCTGGCCACAAATGTTGTGCTTGGCTGTTTCTACTATACACTTGATCCAAAACGTTCATGGCTCCCTGAAGAAAATTAGAGTTATGACTGTCAAGAATAATGAGAACAGTAGATCTTAGATAGGTAGTTGAAACATTGCAGCATTTTGAAAGAAAATCAAGCGTGATATTTGTATATTTATTCTTTTTTTTTCTTCTGTCAGTCGTGGGGCTTGAACTATAGGTTTGGACTCTATCCCTCAGCTCTTCAGCTCAAGGAGAGTGCTCTACCACTTGAGCCACAGTGCCACTTCTGGTTTTCTGGTGGTTTTTATTGGAGATAAGAGTCTCACGGACTTTCCTGCCTGGGCTGGCTTTGAACCTCGATCCTCATATCTGAGCCTCCTGATTACCTAGGATTATAGGCGTGAGCCACTGGTGCCTGGCTCTACTTATTCTTTTGTTGTATATCTTTCCATCATACTGTGAGCTCTTGAGCCTAAGGGCTGTGTGCATCTTGTTCTTTCCATCCTACTCTTATGAAAAAGAATTCCTCATTTTATTTATTTTTAAAATACTTATATACATCTGCATATATGTCTTTTTTTTTTTGTCGATTGTGGGGCTTGAACTCACGGAGTTTCCTGCCTGGACTGGCTTTGAACCACAATCCTCAGATCTCAGCATTCTGAGTAACTAGGATTACAGGCGTGAGCCACTGGCGCCCGGCTTGCATATATGTCTTTGTATACACACCAATATTCATGTGTCTATTCAGGATAATATATTATCTTGAATTTTGTCTAGCAAAAACTACAGAGAATTAGGAGAATGATTTATAAGGAATTGTTTTGTTTAGTCATAAAAGGCTTCATACTGTTTCTCTAAGAGAATTATTAGGCTGGGCCTGATGGCTCACGCCTGGTAGGTGGGGGAGTGTGTGGAGGTGTAGGATTCAGGATACAAAGCTGATACTCAGCAAGAATGTGAGACCCTGTCTTAAAAATGATTGAAGCATAAAGGGCGGGGGCATATCTAAGGTGGTAGGACACTTGCCTAGCAAGCACAAAGCCCTGCACCAAACACAAGTAAACTATAGAAGAGAATTACAAAGTTTCTGAATATTGTCATTGTAGATTTCAGGAACTATTTGTACCCTAAGAAAAAGTTAGTAATGAAATTTATGTCTTCCATTGCAAAATAGCGACATCTTCCCATCTCCATTGATTTCGGTCAGTAGAGATCTATTTGATGGGTATCACAACCATTCAGCACAAGTCTAGAACTCACACACGGAGCAGTAGATTTAGGGTTACACTGTTACTTCCATCATTTTAGATTTGGTTGTATTTGAATATTGGCCTTAGGGTAGAGGTAATTCTAAATGTTCTGTGAAAATACATTGGTTTAAGGTATTACTTTAACATACACTAGTGCAGAATAATATGAACAAAGGTGAAGTTAATATAGAAGACTATTATCTATGGAATTAATATAAATACTGAATGTTTTGTCATTGGTTGGTTTATGTTTATTAGTTTTTGATTTTTCACTGCCATGTAAAAGTATCTCCTAAGGAGAATATTTATTTCAAAATCACTTTGCCCAACAGCTGAGTATACTTCTACTCTCTGTCTTCTTTTCTTGATTGCAAGCCTGTGCCCGTGAGTTTATAACATGAGATCACAATACAAAATTGTCTAAGAACATCAACTTTTGGAAAGACATTTGAAAAAAAGAAAATATATGACAATGAAAACACACATGTATGTCCTATTGGATAGAACACAAATCCCGTATGAATTTTAAAGAAAAAAGACACAAGACTGTCAAGATTTTCATGGTAATAGGGTACTGTTATGGGCTGTGTTTCCCAGACTACTTGACTATATTTGAGAATGTGTGTATATGTGTGTGTGTGTGTGTGTGTGTGTGTGTGTGTGTGTGTGTGTGTAGATAGATGATAGATTACCTCTGAGTCTCAGTTTATCTCCTGTAAATTGCACTGTTTGGACAGGAACAGAGGTGTCACGGGAAGTTGAGAAGGATCATGTGTTGTGAACTCCAATGTTTCTTTGCTCTTAGATATAGGACTCCATCATGTCACTTAATCCATATCCCTAGATTCAAGAAAGATGTATTAACATGTATGTGTAGACCACTGTCTTTTTTAAAAAAGGAATAATATATTTGGAGGCACTTTGAAAATTATTCAGCTCTGTTATTCCGCTTTAAAAAATGATAGGAAATTTGTAATCTTTTCAAATAAGAGTGATCTACATTTTAGTTCCACTAGGTGGCAGCATGTCACTTCTACTCGACTATGTTTACACTGGGTTTGCAATTGCATGGAAAAAAATTCATTTTATATGAGGACCACATTCTCTTTCCATCTTCTCTTTCTCCCTTCTTATCCAAGGTACCATGGTCATTTACTTAAAAATATGTATTTAAATGTGAGCGTAATCTTCCTAAAACATCAGTGCTTCTGGAACTTCTTCATATTTTGGATCAGATCAAAACCCATTTCTTTGTTGTGATTATTGATACAGGAATTTGAAATTAGTTGAAAATTATTCACAGAAATCTTGCCATTTGTTCTTTATGAATGCCTAACAATTTGTTTTTCAAAAGAGTCGTGGGCATTTTAGACTGTGCTTCCTATATTATTCCATATTCTATAAAACCATCATGTTATTGTAATTCTGAATCCTTTGATGATTATGATGTGTTTGAGATTTGCTTTATTCTGATTCCTTATCAGTCTACTTTGTGTCAGAATCTCCTAGAGAATTTTTCTACAAGATGAATTCACAGTGGAATTTCCTTGCTGACTTCTGTTGATATTATGCTTTAGTGTAAGTTAGAGTATTCTTGTCCTGTTTCAAAGAAAGAAAGTCAGAATTATCCAGTTTTATAGTGTATCACTAGTGTTCAGTTGTAAGAGGGTAATCAAAGTGATTTTTAAGCTGCCATAGGAACTATATCTTGCATAAGAGAAATTACCTGTTTTAAAAATTAGGCTATTTTAAATTGTTTATTAAAGTAGATTCAAATAGAGGGCATCTTTATTTTTAAATACCTGAAACTTAGTAGGAATTTTAATTGCTGTGTGTTAAATAGACTTTCAAAAATATTTTTAGGGAGGAAGCAAAGTTATTTTACTTTAAAACATCTGACAGTAAATTGATATGTTGCTGGAAATGTCATGTTTTTCTCTTAAAGTTGTAGTCATAAGTCATGTTTCTGGATTTACAATATCTAGAATGATGGTAAGTTTGGGGCTCTGCCAGCTTGAGTATTTAAAACATATTTTTTTGACTAAGATGATCTAATTTCCTGATTTACACAGGAATTTAGGAACTACAGAAAGCAAAAACCTCTGGTAGTTCACCATCTTTGCATATGTCAGATACAGGTTTAAAAATCACCTTTGAAATCTTTCCTGATCTGATATCAATCCAATTTGTACAGGAAAAATGTATATCTTACATTGGAAGAGTATCTTAGTTTCAGCAAAGTATATTTGTGAAATTTCACGATTTTTGTTTTTGTATACAAATTAGAAAATGACCCTGGCTGGTTAATTAGTGAGGTAGGTTTATTGCAAGTTGTGCAACTGGACCCTAAGGACTCTGATTATTAAGCTATTGAAGCAGGAGGTGAGGAGCATGCGAATCAGCCCGCTCCCGGCTCTTCGCTGCCCTGTGTGTGCACTGTTGATTTAGGAAGAAGAATTGCTAATTTTCCAATAAGGGAAATTGGGGTAGGGGAGAGTTGGTGTTTTGATTGAGAGAAGGAATATTCAAAATATGTACTGAAGAATTAACCAAGAAGAATAATTAAGACAAGCTGATCTTCACATTAACAAGTTATTTCAGACAAATAGGAAACAGGACACTTGTCAAAGAGAAGGGATACTATTTTGGAGTTTCACAGGGGAAAGTTTGCATGGTTTAAAAAAGGAGTGGTCAGACTCTGAAAACCAGGTGAGTCACAGGAAAAATCAGAGATCTAGAATTGGGAATACATTATCGACATGGTTAATACTATTACATAGTCCAAACAAAACTTACATTAATACTTTTTGAGCATATTTTAATGTTGGACCTGTTTTACAAGTCAGTGCATCTGCTTTCCATGTAGACTACAAGGATTGCAAGATGTAAGAAAGGCATAGTAGTACTTGAGCACTGTCATTGAGTTATTGAGCACCAACTGTGGTAGTCCCTGTGTTAGACTTTTTTCTAATGGACTATCTAATTGAATTCCCTCACAACTCTATGTCATAGATCCTACTGTTAGCCTTTTAAAAAGAATTACAAATGAGGAAACAGCCACAGGTTGCTTAAACGATTTTCTCATTCCCGAGTACAAACAGTAAGTAATACAGTAAGCCTTCTCTATACAGATGTGGGTTCCACATCTGTGAGTTCAACCAGCTTTGGATCAAAACTATTTGAAAAAAAAAAAGAATTGCATCTGTACTGAATGTATACAGACTGTTAAAAAAATGGCACTCCTGAAACAATGCAGTACAACTATTTATATAGACTTCACATCAGTAGGTAGTATACATGACCTAGAAGGGATTTAAAGTATCCAGGAGCTAAGAATAGAATAGTGCACATAGGGTGCCATGCTATCCAAGGGTATAAGCATCTATGGGTTCTGGTACAAAGAGTGATACTGCTCCCCACAGACACTGAAATGGAGTCTGGGTCTGAATCCTGGGACCATGCACTGCCTGCTATAAGACACTGCCTTCCAGGAGATTAGCAGACAGAAAAAAAAAAAGAGAAATTAACATGGCAGTTAGAATATCACTTCATTTAGAAGCTGGTTTGTGATTGGCTGTGGGCCGATATTAATAGTGCTCTCAAGATGTTAATAGTGCTCTCAAGAGTGAACAGGAAGTCAGGAAGTTGGGTGAGGGCAGACTAGCCTTGGGAAAGCAGGCAATGGGGGACGTTGGGGGAAGTCACACCTGAGATTTCAGGGAGGGCCCTTTAAGGCTTGTGTTAGGAGGAGGAGATAGAACAGCAAGGAGGCTGTAAAATCAAATCACCTTCAGGAAGTAGACAACAATTGCCTGTTTCCTTCTGTCTTGACAAGAGTTCTTTTTTCCTTTTGCTTTGTTTGGTCCTTGGGCCTTAGGCTTGCTAGCAGGTTCTCCTTCACTTGAACCACACCCCTCAGTCTTTCCATTTTTTGGAAGTATGTTACAACACTGCTTCTTTTATTGTTGATTAACTTAACTGGAAATCCTCTGCAATTAAAATTTTGATACATTGGGTACTTTTGAATTAAGTCAGGCTGGGATTTGTAATCCCTCAGGAAATATGATTTATGTCCTAAAAAGTTGTGTTTGGTTTTTTTTGATGGAGAAAGATGATGTTTTCTAACCGATCTTCATTGCCATCCGTGGCATACGTAGCAATTTGTTCCTCAATGTTCTCCTTAACTAACAGGATACCCATTTGTCTCAGCAGTGGTGTGATCAATCATTGTAGCTCTAAGCAGTTACAATTACTTTATTCCCCTTGGCTAGCAATTGATCTCCAGATATCTAGGTCACAAGTGCTGGGTAAATCTTTTGGGTGAGACCCCCAGGAGAGCGTCCACTTGTCTCATATAAAGGGGCATAGACTTAGCTGGCAGGGCCTTTATCCTTCATATGGCAAGCACTCCAGACATGATGCCCAGGGGAGGGTCAGCCCCTGAATCCGATGAAAAACCAAGTCTTTCCCTGAAGGATAGTGTAGTTCAGCCTCAGAGGGAACCGGGTATCCACTGCTTCTGGGCTGCCAGACTTCCCATTCCTCATTCTGTGAGATAGACATACTTGTTTAAGTTGCTGTTGGTCAAGACTTTTTCTTATGACTAGGTGTAGTGTGTAGAGGAACAAATGCTTCTTGAGTTATTTCTTACATGTACGTAGTTTACAAGTATAGAAAATTTCAATGGTCGTGGAGATTTGTCCTTAGATCATTTCTTCTCTCTCTTTCTTCCTTTCTTTCTTTCCTTTTTTTTTCTGGTTGGTCATGGGGCTTGAACTCAGGGCATGGGCACTGTTCCAGAGCTCTTTTGTTCACAGCTCCACTTTCGGTTTTCTGGTGGTTATTTGAAGAGTCTCATGAGTGTTCCTGCCCAGGCTGGCTTTGAACCATGATCCTCAGATCTCAGCCTTCTGAGTAGCTAGGATTATAGGTGGAGCCACCATTGCACCATGGTAATTTATTTAGACATCATTGAGAGTTAGCACAGAAAACAAGAGGCGAATGCATCATGAAGTGATATCTCACTGGATCACCTTCATTCAGGCAGTGCATCATTCCTGAAATGTTACATGATTCTGTCTCCCCAATTAATACATTAAGTAAGCACTGTTATTTCCACAGTCTAAAGCATCTCAGTAAAAGAAGTTCAAAGAATTTGACTTATCATTTTCAGAAACATTTGGTCTTTGAAATTTTGACTTTCTCATCCTCTCTTTCAATGATCTGTGCAATTGTAGTTATTTCCCATAGTTAGATTGGGGTCTATATGATCTTCGCATCAGTTGCATATAAAAATCTTCATAAAATATTTTGACAAGAAAGAAACTCAAGTACAAAGCCATCAAAGATTTTTTTTTTTCACAGCAGAACTTGATCAGTTCAAGGGAATGTTTTAAGCTATTTGGTCCACATTGTAGAAAATCTTAATTGAAGAGATATTTCATGTCAAAATATTTATTAGCTATGAAATTGCTAAAATGAATGTTTTCTGGGCTAGGATAGCATTAAGTGTAAGGTAATTGTCAGTTTTCTGAGGAGTTTCTGTTACAAATATGGTTACTGTATGTTTTCCATATCCAAATATTGGACATAATTGAGATACGGCTACTGAGATTTCCTTTTGCCCTGCATTATTTGTCTGTACACAAACAGGAGATGTAAAGCTTTTACAATGTGTAACAAATGAATTAGCAAAATCTGGTCAGAAGTATTCCATTTTATATCAGAAAACTTACACAAATGTCATATATATTTTTACAACTTAGATTTGTGTTGATGATAGACCACCATGAAATCGCTACTCAATTCTGGGAAGGCTGTAGAGCTAAAAGAAAAAAAAAAGACCTGCCAATTTAATAAGCAACAACAACAAAAGTCTAGACAGTACCTTAAACATTGTAATGATAGTAGAGAAAACAACATTAAAAAAATTAGTCCAATTTAATAAAAACTTCATTAAATAAATGAATAAACATCTCTGCCTGTGACTTAGAAAGTCAATGCAATGTATCTCCATTTATGCAGAGATGATGTATTCAGTGATCTTTTTGTTTCATTCCTTCAGGCATGGCATTAGGCACAGAAAAATTTCTGACCAGGTCAAATCTTTGGATTTTTTTTTTTTGTTAGTCGTGGGACTTGAACTCTGGGCTTGGGCGCTGTCCCTCAGCTCTTCAGCTCAAGACCAGTGCTCTACCGCTTGAGCCACAGCACCACTTCCTGTTTTCTAGTGATTTATTGGAGATAAGAGTTTCACGAACTTTCCTGCCCGGACAGGCTTTGAACATCAATCCTCAGATCTCAGCCTCCAGAGTAGCTAGGATTACAGGCGTGAGCCACTGGCGCCTGGCTTGGATCTTTTTTTTTAAGGTTATATTATTCACAATTTTGTTTGTTGCTTTGGGTCAAGTCTGTTAAAGAAGTTTCGGATTTTCTGTGAACATTATATAAGAGGAAGAATTTGATTATTATGTTTAACTTCAAATGGACACATAATTGATTAATAGTAACTTTTTTTGAGCGTTTCTTAGGAGAATTTACCATCTTTGTGATATATTCCATTCCAAGGTATGTAGATTATTATAAATCTACTCATGTCAAGATTTTAGTTTTGGTATTGACTACCTCTCACAGACACTTGTATTAAAGCCCTAGTTCCCAGGGACTAGGAGGTGTGTGGGGGTGTGGGTGTGGGGGGGAGGTCTCACATGAATCCACAAGTCCCAAGGAGTCAGGGCTATGCTGTATAACTGGTGTCTTGTTCTAACTCTCACTTTTTGCTTCCTGGCTCATGAAAGGAGTCACACAATCACTTCCTTTGCCCAATACAATGAATTCATTCACCCGATCTTGGGCTGGAATTTCCAGAACAGAAGCAAAACATGTCTTTTCTCTTTTTATACATTAACGATCTCAGTTATTTCATAACCGTGATAAGAAGGTGACTAGCACATATGGCTTCTTTAAATAATGATTAAAGACGTGAATAATTGGGTCTGGTACTCTTCAAAGTCATGGACTCCAGTTAAGTACATGGATGTGTACTTTGGTAAGTGACATAGACCTCACCTGGAGCTGTAGATTGTTCCTCCACTTACCTAAATTTGTTCTCATCCATGTTCTGCTCTAAATAGAAACCATTTTACTGGTTATGTGCCTGATGCAGACATTGCTATTGACCAAACCTTAAGGTCCAAGTCCCCTGTTTCCAACCCTTTCTCACATTCTTGGTCTCACACATCTTTCTTCAAGGAACTCCATTTTCAGTCTTCTTTATCCAAGAAAAAGGTCACAATTTCCTTTCCCATAAGACCAGTTGCCCCTTAGTGTGCCCTCTGACGTAGCATTGCAGCCACCATACATGGAAAACACGACATTAGAGTGAACTATTTACAGCTCTGCTAATTCTCCTCAGGAAGGAACGACTGACATTTATTTTTTCCCCTCCAAGTTATTTGTTACTCCCCTAGCACACTGCTTCAATTTAGCTTGATAAAAGTCTCTGCTGTCCTCATGTCTTTCTTTAAAATGGAAATCTTCCCTTCTAGTATTTTCTGTTTTGTGTAATAAATATTTTCTTAAAATTCTTTGCTAGACCTGATCAGGTTTCTTTGGGGAGTCATCTTTCGAAGGTCTCCCTCTGGAGGTGTGCTGTGAGTGGCTCCCAGGCTGAGCTGTATTTATTTCTCCTGCTCTTTATGCTCGCCTCAAGCTTACCTCAAGCTTACCTCGGAAAGCACCACTGTGTCCCACCGGCTGCTAAACAACATGCAAAGACCTTTGTTGTGTTCTCATTGCATATGAATAAACCTAGTTTGATTATTAATGAGAACAAATGAGGCCAGGCCTATGATGTACAGAGTATGAATCCACTAACTTGTTATTCTATCAAATAGAAAAATTGTTCTCCACTATGTGGCTCAGTTGTGACTAGAGGTAAATTTTCATGTGCAGATTCACAAAAGGCTTATTATCCCACATTTCAAAGTCCTTTCCTCCCACCCTCCCTCTATCCCTCCCTCCCTCCCTCCCTCCCTCCTTCCCTTCCTTCCTTTCTCCCTTCCTCCCTCCCTCCCTCCCTCCCTTCTTTCCTTCCTTCCTTCCTTCCTTCCTTCCTTCCTTCCTTCCTTCCTTCCTTCCTTCCTTCCTCCCTCCCTCCCTCCCTCCTTCCCTCCCTCCCTTCCTTCTGTCACTCAATATTGCTTTTCTTTATGATTCATCTGGGTCTTATCTCAATTGTCATTTACACTCAGATGACTCATCTGTATTTTTAGCTCAGGATTCTGATCGGAGTGTCAAACCATTAACTGTAGCTCAACTTGACATCTCCTTTTGTATATCTAAAAATAAACTAAATTAGCACTGGCAACTCAACATTCTAAAACCAGTTTCTTCCAGATTTGGCATCTAAGTAGATGGTACCACTCCCTGTTGCAGTTACATTTACTAAAAGCTTGAGAATTCTTATTGATTCCATTTCCTCTATTTTATTATTGATTATTGAAGTTTATCTTTTCTCCAAGTTCTTTTTATTAACCACGTCCTGTAGCCTGTCCCTTCTGAATCTACTTTCCATTTCTACCAAGAACATTTCCTCATCCTCTACTGGTGATCACATAGTAGTTTACTACTACTATCCTTTTTCCATCTCATTATTCTTCAACCAGTTTTCCTTTGGAAATTGGAAATTCCACTTTGGAACCAGACAGGTTTTTTCAAAACAAAAGTTTGGCCATACAGTCTTAAAATATTACAGAATTTAAACATTGTTCTTATGACAAATATTTAAATTCTTCTCATGACCTAGTAAAAGATTTGTCTCATTATCTATAGAAGAATAAACTTACACAGTTCTCAATATTTTCTTTTAAACACTATTAGTATCTATCTATATTCTTGCTAATAGTTCTGTTGAATATAAATGTCAAGTGTGTTTCTGGTATAGGTTAGCTATCATCTATTAAATATCAAGGTTAATGGAGAGGTGGTGCAGTGACTTGCAGCCATTAAGGGAATAGAAGAGTCTAATCTAGGAAGATTAGTAATGATTTATTAAGTGAGTCATTGTGCTTTCCAGTTGATTGAAAGGGGGTTCTATTCCAGAGAACCACCTAATAATTTAGCTTTTTTTTCTCCTTAGATTTTATGTTCTGCAACTTTAGGCTACTTTGTAAGAAAGAACATGTAGCCAATCATTTACTTAGTTTTTGTAGTCATAACAAATGTAATTCCTATAAATCACTCAGACATGTATTTTGCTGATATAGTTTTCTTATAATTTATGACATGCACATGGTTTAAAGAAAATAATAATTTAAAATAATCACATATATTTTAATAATAAATAATGATCAATTTCATATGAATGAAGGCTTATCTCCTCTCCTCCCCTCCCTTCCCCTTTTCTACTCCCTTCCTCTCCCCTACCACTTGCCCCTGCTCCTTTTTTAGCAGAATGTCATAGATTTAATCACTTAACATCAACAGAAGCATATTGTAATTGTGAACATAGGGATCCAAGATCAAGACACTAGCAGCTTCCATGTTTGGTGAAGGCCCACAGTGGCTCAGAGATGATACCCTTGTATATTTGCATGCAGAAGGAACCACATAGAATCTATGGGGCTTCTTTTCAAGTAGCCCCTGCTTTGTGAGGATTCTACCCCCATGACCTAATTGTCTCCCAAAGGTTCTACTTCCCAGTGTTATTGCCTTAGGTGTTTGGATTTCAGCATAAGACATTTCTGGGGTCGGGCAGGAGCTATGATTTGAACATTCAGAGCAAAGCATCTAATGGAGTTGGTATTAGACAGAATTGAAAAATAGGTAAATAATGTTTTAGAGATATATTCTTTTGTCTCTATCTCCTAGTCCTGGGAGGAAGATACCATGTTTTTATATATGTGATCTAGGCAGAGAGTAGCATGAAACTACTAGGTGCTTGAAATGTGAGGGTTTAGGGAAATCAACTTACTACCCACTCTGTGCCTAGTCATTTGGTGATCTTGGACAAGCTAGTAAAGACTTAGTTTCCTTATTTATAAGTGATAATAACCCATGTTTTACCTGCTGGCCTCTTAAGGCACAGAGCAGTACCATGAGATTCTGAAGTAGTTAATAATTTTTTTTTTAGACTTTTGTACTCAAAGGAAGCACAGAATCCTCTTGATTTTCATAAGTGACGGTTTGCAACTTCCTACTGTTTTCTCACTTGATGTGTTTATATGGAAATGTGTAGGTTAAGTGGTTCTATGTTTACTTTCATCTGGCTATTACTTTTGAATCAGCCACTCAAAGGTTGTTGGAGCAGAGCGTTCATCTAATTGCTCTATTGTCATTTCTTCTTGTCCCAGGCAATGGGCCTCATCATGACCGTTGCTGTATTTACAATGAAAACAACGTGGTGGATGGTGTTTATTGTCTCCCAATAGGACACTGGATTGAAGCCACGGGGCATACCAATGAGATGAAACACACTACAGATTTCTATTTTAATATCGCAGGCCACCATGCCATGCACTATTCAAGGTAAAAATAGCGCCATGTTGGTAAGTTAAAAGTAGAACTGGAAGTGACAGTGGGAATATTTACTGTGTTGAACATGGCAGTGGCTTCTTTTGGGGGGGGGGGGATAGTCTACAGACCTTCAGTGCTTTGAGGAGAAAAAGACAGTGAGTAAGAGTGTAAGTTCTTTTGGTTCTATACATGAAAGATGCTTTTTTTTTTAAAAAGGTGAATCCTTAGATTAGATACATATGTTATTATCAGTGCATTTTGCCAGGTTAGTAACCACCAATCTATTTAGATATTGTGAGTTAAAAATAAAAATGCACTAAAAATATCCTAGATGAGCAGTTGTATCATACTGATCAACAGATCAATGCGAAATGGTGTATCCTTATGAAAATGTATTCAAATAACTGTGTGGAAAACAAACCATGAGGTTTGGATGTGGTCATTTCCTTTATTATTTATTAATGTTTTAACGTATTTAAGTATTGACTAGCATTATATGTGATAATAAAAATACTGAAGAGAAAGCTAGATGAAAAGCAGAGCTTATGATACTTTTCCTTCATTCCTACTCATCAGTTAATGACTTTCTGCTTAGATTTTCTGGAGTCTGAAATGAGATGTTTATAATTCATTTACTAATGTATTGGTATAAAATAGCTATTGATTGTCCTGTATTGCCTGTGAGAAATCAACTCTGTATTTGTCCTCTCTCTCTTCTCTAATCTCTAAGATGTAACAAAAACTGCTATTATGACTTACTTTCATAAAAACTCTATTTTGTGATCCATCAGTTTTTGACAGTGTCTTATCTTGAAATTTCCTATTTTCTAAGATTGGGATTTTTGGGTCTCCATATTTTTTGACATTTACTTTCACCTACCAACTCTTGTTTTACTTTTTGCACTTTCAAAGTTCATAGAATTTAAAGTTTATTTAGTAAATATGAATGTTATTCATCCTTGATATTTTGAAATTCAAAATTAAATTGCCAACATTTCAATTATCACTTAAATATTATTTACTTTAGAACATGCAATATTTATGCCACAGGCAAGGAGATATATTCTCATGTGTATGAAAATTTATTGCTTTGGTTAGAGCTATAATTAATAGAATATGAGCACTGGGAGTAAAAGAATATGCAACTTCAAAATATTAAGGAATTAGTATTCTCGGTGAACATATCTTTCTGACTTATTCCTGTTTGATTTTAGCCTGACTGATTGAGTGGAAACAAGTTATGAAGAAGAGAGGTGTAAAACATGATTCGTGGCTTTATGAACCAAACAATGGATTTGATGGTACTTGCTATTTACTGAACATCTAAACCTGGAAACAAATATTTCTAAACAAAATAGGAAAATGGAGATTAAAAATGATACAAAGGTCTCTAATCCATTTGCCAGACCAACAAGTGACCCTAAATTTGCCATTGGTTCGGGTGCAGTGTTGCTGACGTTATGTTTTGAGCCTCAGCTGGGGAATATTGCGTAGCCATAAAAAGAATGGTATCCTCTCGGCCAAACAGATGAAAGCAGAGCATGTTACAGTAGGTGAAACAGCCAGATGCAGAAAAACAAATCCCACAGGTTCTCTCTCATATGGAGGTGTTAAAAAAAGAGAGAAAGGCCATTTGTAAGATATATCATGATGACAGAGAGTTAGAAGGAGGTTGGTAATAAGTAGCCAACACAGTCATAGGAAGGAGTAAGTTCTAGTCTTCTACAGAATAGGGTGGGTGACATATGCACGTGTGTGTGTGTGTGTGTGTGTGTGTGTGTGTGTGTGTGTGTGTGTGTGTGTGTGTGTGTGTGTGTAGAGTTTATGATAACCTATGATGCATTTTAGCAAAAACTAGGTGTGCAAAGGCTCTAAACACAAAGTAATAACAAGAGAACAGACATGTCAGTTACCCTGGTTTTACCAGTGTTTATTGTGCATGAGTATGAAATCATACTGTACTCTGTCAATATGTGTGATTATTTTGTGTTAAAACATTTTAAATATTTTAAGAAGGAAGGAACTCTCCTGATTGGATTACTGCACAGTGTATGCATGTATCAAATTACCATATCATACCCCATAAATTTGTACAATTAAAATAATAATTTAAGAAACTCAGTTGGTAGCAGTTTAATTAAACATCAAAGCCACTTTTGGATTTTGAAATTAGAAAGCTGTTATGGCTTTTCACTACTTTCACTTATGAAGGCAAAGTATATTTTTCTACATACTTAGGTTTGTAAAATAGACTATTGAGGCATGTGTCATCCTAGAGTAGATGTTCTTATTGCTTAATGATGAATTGAATTTTAATGAAAAATGCATAGCATTCATCTGAAATTCAGTGAAATATGCCATTACCAAAGAAGACTGAAATAAGACTTTTTGGTTGTATTTTTAAATTAAAGGAATACGAAAGACATCTGCTTGGATTTTTGCTTTTAGAAATAAAAGTGAGCACAAGTAACTTTGGAAATGTTGCTGAGTTCTAGTAATAGTTATGACAAGAAGAAATAATGACTTGAGAAGCAGAAATCATGTACTGTATTGTAAATGCTGAACCCAAATGATGGGTCCTCATTAAAAATAAGAAGCCCATAAATTTAAATAATGCTATAGAGTGCAGAACAGGTCAGCCATTGAATGGAACATATCTATAATTAAAATGCAAAGTAAGGAGAGGGTAAAATATAACTGCATGCTTGGATAGATGCAGAAAGTATTTGCTATCCAACTTTGGCTTAAACTATTTTGTCTTATTGATAGATAAATTTCTTATTTAAAGATATTTGTCTTGGGCTTTCCTGTTAATGCAAATACCTTTTGAGGGAACAGCCAAATAGCAACTATAGACATTGTAAAGGTAGTTTGTGTACTAAGAAAACTTTCAGAAATCAAGTTTTATTCCAGATCCTAGATAAAGTGAATGTAGTATTATGATCCACTCAGCTGATGGGAATCCATTTAGGACAAGAAAGAAGGGCAGTCCAGAGACTTAGCACCTGCGTGCTCTGTGCCTGAATACAGTGTGTCCCCGGGACACAGGCTATCTGTCTTTGCTGTGATGAGAGTGGACTGACGCTCTCCTGATAGACCATGAAACTGGTCCTGAACATGAACTTGAACATCTCAACAAAAAAGCCATCCTCTGTTCCTAAACTTCTCAGAAAATTCTGTTCTGCAATAGCCTTAGGACCCGGCTGCCCAAAACAATGATTATAAAATGCCATGTAACCTGAAAGTCAGAGCCGTTGTTACTATGGGACCAAATGCGTGAGACACTAGCAGGGAAGAAGGAGCGAAGTGAAGGATAGAAACGAAAGAAGGCAAAGGCCAGAAAGACAAAGTAAATACAACAACAACAAATAATAACAAAATTGTCTAATAAGCATAAGGGCCAAGAGAGTGTTTTACCATTAGCAATACAATAATGACTTCTGAGCCCCCACTTTCGTTGTGGCATTCAGGGCCTTGTGAGTTATAAGCAGGTACTATACCACTGCAGCTTGCCCCAGCTGATTTGTCTTGGTTATGTTTGAGACATGGTCTTACCTTTAGGCGGAGGCTGAACTGGACTACCATCTTCCTGTTTATACTTCCTCATTGCTGGAGTGTCCAGTACTTTCAACATGTCTACCTTTTCATTGGTTGAGATGGGGCTCCCTATCTTTTTGCCTGGACTGGCCTCTAACAACAATTCACTTGATCTCTGCCTCCTGCCTGGCTAAGATTTTAGGCCTGAACCACCATACTTGGCCCTCACAATCTTTGGGCAAATTTCATGCAGCCTGACCATCAAAGACATTCAAAAGGGCCTTGTCGATCAGAGGTGACTGGAGGCTTTAAATATGGTGTATGACATTTTGAGGAAAAGCACATAAAAAGGCTATGGGAATATTTATAAATATGTACATTTATAGTATTTTATATGTGTACATATTTATAACTATATAGTTGTTTATAATATTACATATTATAAATATATAATTTACAACTATAGTATTTTTATGTACATAAATATATGATATATAAAATATATGTTACATATTATATAATATATATGAATATATAACATATTTATATAACATATATCATGTATATTAATATATACATTTATACACATATAAGTATATAAATTTATTTATACTATACTTATATTTTTATGAATAATATATTTATATGCAATTCACTTTAAATTTATTATACTTACAATATAGTTATATTTATATATAACTATAGTGTATGCTAATATTCACTATATTATATATTACATATACTAATATGTATTGTATACATTATATAAAAATATATTTTATATAAAAATATATAAAAGATATATAATTATGTTAAATTATTTATATGTAAATATATTGTCTATATTCTATATAGAACTATAGTGTATGTTACTATATACTACATATATTATATATTCATACATAAATAATATGCTATATTAATAATATATTCATAATCTAATTATATTTTGCATATTATAGCATATATTTTTAATATTTATAATAAACATCTTATCATATGTCAGGATGTCCTAAATACTGACCATGCCTCTCTGTAATGTTACTCTCCCTGTCAATTCACTGATGTTTTCTCAGCCTTACCTTCACTTCACCTGCTTGGTGTGAAAGTTACTCCTTGAAGCCTCCGAAATTGGCTATAAAAAGACTACTTCCTAACTCAGAGCGATGTCTGATTTAAATCTTTGTATCTCCTCACTGCTTTTTACCTAACGGATGCTCAGATGTGTAGGTTGCATGGTGAATTTTGTGAAATTTAGTGGCTCATTATTCTTTTCCAATCCAGAACTTTTGTTCAAGGCTTTTGCAACTTTCAGGTAGGTGTCATGTGGGGTCAGAGCACTGGGAAGAGGAGATGAAAACCCAGTTGCTACACAGTTGTAACTTGGTTACCATCAGAGACGTTACCTTCTCCCCCTTAGATTGTCCAGACTGCTGGAGTCTGACTATGCTTTGTCAGAGGAAACCAAACGAGGTGATGTTTCCAGGAGAACTAGTGGATGGAGTGGGCATTTTTGAGTGGAGGAGAACAAAGAATCTAACCCAAGAAATGCTAGAAGTAGAGAATTGTCCATTGTTTTTATAGAGTGATCCACAACCGTTGGAGGTAGCTTTATGTTCACTATACATATAACAGGCCTGGAACTATTCTTAGAGAAGATGCATACAACTCTGGTCCTTTCCTGGTTTCTGGGATTTAGCTGGTAAACATTTATGTGCAATTAATATCAATGTTATGTGCAATTAACATTAATAAACACAGAAAAACAGTTTTCCTGAAATAAAGGTGGCTCACTGTGCCTGAACTGTGCAAAAAGTGTGTTTATGAAAACTTGCCTTTCTGGGAGCCCAGAATTTGGGCCCATGCTAGGAAGAGGGGACCAACCCACCAGCTCCCAGTAGAAATGATTGGCAATTAGTCTCTCCAATGGGCGTCCTTGTAGCAGCACTTCCTTGTGCAGACTCCACTTGTTATGGGCGTGGGGGGTAGGGGGAGCTAAGCACATCCGGCACAGTTGAGTTTCCTCTGACTATTGGAAGCTTGGGCTGCTTCCCCCCCCCCCCCCCCGACCATTCTCCTTTGCTGGTTCTCCTTTGTATCTTTTCATTATAATACGTCGCAGCTGGGAGTACAGGTGGCTCGTGTGAGATGGAGCAGATTACAGAGTTTGAATGTCAGTCTCCTTGGGAAACTCTGATGAGCTTCTGTAAACTGTCTCGCTTGCAAACAGCAGAGATTTATTTCATAGTTCTGCAGTTGGGGAGTTGCATGGTGAAGGTAATCAGCGGGTTTGGGCCTCCCTTTTAGTTCGCAGATGGCACTGTCTGGCCACAGCATCGCATGGTCGAAGTGGCAAGGGAACTTTTTCTGGCTGCTCATCTAAGGCACTAATCCCACTCACCAGGCTTCTGCTCTTAGGACTCTCAAGGATTCTTCCTCAAATGCTAAAACCTTGGAGATTAGGATTTCAAAATGTGAATTTCAAGAGGGACACAGGCACTCAAATTTAAATGTGGGGGTGATCTTGGGGAACTTTGGCACATTTACTTTATAGGACCAATTCTACGTAATTGATATCCTGAGCCAATCCTGACCAGAATCGACAGACTCGCATGTCCATCAGTAAATGGAGGGTTAAGGTAACTTTAGTGCCAGAGCATACTGTCTGAAAACCCCCAGAGTACTGGCATGCCTATGCTTTAAGTGAGGTTTTTTTAAAATTAAGGTTTTAAATTAAAATTAATTTCTGCTTATATTATAGAGTTATTAAAATCCTGTTCTCCGAGTTGAACTGTCAGAGATTTGAACCCTAACTTTATACTATGTATTGGTGGCGTTTGGGGTTAGTTAACTGCTATGTTGCCTATTAGTGAATAACAATGACTATCATTTTAGCATTTTTATTTTTATTATTTAATTGTACAGAGGAGTTGCTATTTAATAAAGCAGTTTATGAATATAATATATTTTGATCTCCCCTTTCAAAATTCTCATTCATCCTTCTCCTACCAGCCCTTTCCTTAAGCTTCTTATGATAATATCCTTTAGGATATACATATCCTTTAGGATATACATTCTCCTCTTCATTTGTCTACTCCTTACCCTTGAAAGCTTATCTTGTGTGGTTTTATTGCCAGGATTAAATGAGGCAAAACATTATTACACATAAGTTTCTAAGACATGTTTAATGATCACCATAAAGAGTATTGTAAATTAGCAACTAAGTTGCTCTAGAACTCATTAGGGAAGTCCTTTTCCTGCCACTGGATAAAAATTTGAACATTTCAGAAGAATCTTATCAGCATATTCAATCATGTAATTGATTGTAAAATGTAATTTTATTGTCCATTCAGAGGGTTCAATGCTGTGGAATAGCCAAAAGTTTTCAAATAGCCAAAAGGTCTCATTTTTGCATTGAATTCAACCTTGCATGCTATTAAAATCTTAAGCCTTGGCTGGACACAGTAGCCCCCAGTGATAATCCTAGCACTTGTGAGTGTGAGCAAGAAGGATGAAGCATTTAACACCAGTCTGAATTACATAGTGAGACCCTACCTTAAAACAACAACCAGAATCTTAAGCCTTGACGTATTCATGTTGAATAAAAGAAAATGATAAAAATTACTTTTACATTTATTTTGCACATTTCCAAACAAGTTTATTTTTAGTACAATTTTATGTTTACCACATTCACTTTTGCCTTTTCAATGATTAAGAGAGTCATTTTTTGCTTATTGATGGGAAAATCTAGCCTGTTAATATTTAGTGTTATAAAATATTCAGTCTTATTTATGCCACCTATTTAAACTTTCCTTTTATTTAACAATCTAGATACCATCTCTCTGTTGTATAAGCTCATTTTTTCTGATAAATTGCAAGGCACATAGGATGTTTCTTATTTTTACTATCTATAAACTTTGAAATATGAGCATGCTTTTGCTTTAGAGACCATAGCTATCTTTTATTACACAGCTCCTTCATATGGAAACAAGACAGTTTTTATTGTATTAGGTGGAATTTTTCTGTGTTCCTTTTAAATATCTATTTTTATTGTTATACTCTATGTACTTTTGTTATTATAAGTGATATATTACTTTGTCATTTTGATAAATTATTTAGACTATAATACTTGTTATAAATACTTAATATTAGGAAATCAGTAGCCAGGTAGCAAATTCTCTGTACAAGCAAAATTTGTTGTTTTATTTTATATAGATAGGCAGGAGGTGTTGTCCATGAGCAAATTATTTATGTCTACCAATACTACAGAAATAAAAAAATGAATTACAATCCCAGTTTGTAAAGGTCTGTAGACACCTGGGAATTCCTGTTGGACTATGAATAGAGCAGATCAAAATCCCTTTGTATTTCCTAAAATCAAGAAAATGTTCAATAACATAGGTTAGATTATTGTTATTATATTATTATTATTAATCCTGCTCTGTGGTCCTAAAATGACTTTCTGTCATTTGTGCTTTGACACAATTTTAAGATTGCACACTGTGCAGAATATGGTACTTTATTGACATTTGTATAAAAATATATTGCTCTATTGACAATCTCCCTGCCCTAGGAGCTTATTAACTAGCATGAATCCCTGCTAATTTAATTAGCAATAAATCAATCAAGTGAAGAAAAGATCAGAACTCCTAAGAGAAAGCATGTGATACATACTTTTGATGGTTAATTTTTTAAAATATATTTTTATTGTAAAGATACTGTACAGAGGGGTTACAGTTACATGAGTAAGGTAATGAGTCCATTTCCTATTGAGCATTGTTACCCCCTCCTTTTTTCCCCCTACCATCCCTTTCCTTCTCACCTCCCGAACTCCTCCCTCCCCCTCCCTCCTGCCCGCACCTCTGCCCCAAATCCCTAGCCCCTGAAGTTGTAAAGTTTGTTTTCAACATAGTGTCTTATATATCTCATTGTTACAATGGGTCAACCTGTATCCCTATTTAAGCATTTTGTTTTTTTTCCCTTCCCCTCCCCAAATTTTATGTTAGTAGCTAAGCCATTGGATATCTAATCAAATATTTTTCTAAATATTTCTTTGAAGGTATCTGAGCTAGCTTTTCACAACCATAATGGAATACCCAAGATCAGTTAACTGTATAAAGAATAAACACCTGTATAGCTCAGAGTCTTAGGGGCTGAAAGTCAGGACAGAGGCAAGGCTCTGCTTGAGGGCTTGCACCTGGCTGCATCTCCTGATGGTGGGTACAGTGGTGGGGTATAGACGGGAGGAAGGGATCACATTTCAGCACAAGAAGCCAGAGACTGAGTGAGGCCAGGCTCCAGCTTCCAGAACACCTTTCTTAAAAGGAAAGTGTGTTTCCTGAGAACTGTCTTAATCCTTTCCCAGGGCAGCACTCCCCTTGATGTAAGAGCCTCCTCCATCATTTGGCTTCTATTTCTTGTACATTGCTGCACTGGGGGCCACGCCTCCAAAGTTTTAATCCATATTCAAGTCATAGCAGAACCTTTAGGTAAGACTGGCACATGAAACAGTTGACTTTGAGTTAAACAGATTAGCATCCCTAGTGTGAGTGGATCTTTTCTGGAAGAAGAGGGCATTCTGCTAACAGATTGCTTTGGATTTGAACTGTGTTGTGGGCTCTTAGTCTTTAGCCTACTAAAGATTCACCCTGCAAATGGGACTTGTTAGCTTCTGTAAGTAGTTAAGCCAGTTCCTGAACTAAGTCACTTTCTCTAATACACACACACACACACACACACACACACACACACACACACACACACACACACACACACACACACACACACACACACACACACACAATTCATTTTTTTTCCTCTGAAGAATTCTTATTAACATAAAACCAATAGCAGCTGAGAACTGTGATCTGAGCAGAGACAATTAGTTGAAGGTTTGATTATAATTTATTTATTGTCTTAACATCCTTTTTCTGTGTTTAATTTTCTTTCCTAGATGGGGAGCTGCTAAAGGTCATAAGGAACAATATCAAAGGTTTTGTATAAAGACTTTGAAGGAGAATATCCTCTAATCCTTATATTGAAAGCAGTCACAAGTTCCTTTAATGTGCAAAAGAGATAGGCTTGTCCTATGGAATTTTTCTCTCCACTGGCTAGGAGGAAGTCCGGTGATAACACACCAGATGAAAAGTCTAGACTTTCTTCTTTTGGAGTTGCATGACAATATAGAGATGACCTCAGGCTCAGTACTTCTGTTTCAGTTTGTAGATAAAGCAAGTTCATGGAAGTTTATGTATCCAGGAAGCTAGACAAAGCGACTTCTTGTTGGTAAAAATTGAAAGGAGGTGTGAGTTCTGTATTCTGTATTCTGCCACTGGTCGGATATATGAACATACCCAATTTTTAAAAACTTATTGAACAGTATACTCTGGTATACCTGTAAAGCACTCATGTTTTACAGTACATATACTCTTTCTTGTAAATACTTCAAAAAAAGATAGGTTGCAAAAATCCTAATGTATTTGAAAGATGAATAATCAGAAGAACATGTTACCCTGTTTTCCTTCAATATTTTCCACCAGGAAATTGGATTCCCATTCATGGAAAACAAAAGAAGGTAGCAAAGTGTAGTCAAAGGAAAGCAAATCCTCCTTTCAGTTCATCACCTGATTTGCAGTGGATTCCCCTGAGTTGTGCACTCACATCTTTGGTATTCTTCTCACTTACACTTATCTCAAGAATGCAGTGAAGCCAAATGGCTGTATTTGCCAAAATGCGTCCTGATGTTTGTTAGGATACCGTAAAAAAAAAAAAAAAAAAAAAGCCAGGTAATAGCTGTACTGTCTTAGATTATAAAAGGAATAAAAGTCTCATAAATATGTGGCTGAAGCTTCCCAGGACCTACTCAGAAATAGAGTAATTTAGTGTTTTAATAAAGCCCTGGGACCATCCTCTTTTTATGAGCCACAGTGAGTACCAGGCCAGTTGTCTACTCTTCATGCCAAAGAGAAGAGGCTGCAGAGAATTTCCATGCACAGAATTTCCATGTGTGGCAAACAGACATATACTTCTTGAAGTCCCTTTTGACCTATTTTATGAAATAGCACAATTGCAAATTATGAGTTGTTCAAGTAGCTGAGTAGCTGAGGGAATTTGTAGATGTGTTTGTCTGTAGGCACATGTCACTAAATCTGTTTTCTTTCCTTGGTTATTTCACACTCGTGACCTTCCTTTTGTAAGTATAAAGTCATATGTCATACAAATCTTGCTTTCTTTTAAATGAAGCACTGTCTAGAGAAGGCAATTCATGAACACAGCACTCCCCGCTTCAGGTTGCAGAACAGTTGTGTGTTGCCAGGAGAGGAAGAGGCTCTCAGGAGAAGCAGCGTCCTTTGCATTGGTTAAAGCAGGTGTTCTCTTTAGTCGAAAGTCAGCTCCCTTCTGAGCATCTCAGATAAGTGGTCCAAATTACATCTAAGAGGAAAATCCACCAAAGCATAATTACCTGCCGTCAGGGTGCCGCAAATAATGAAAGGAAAGGAACAGTGGAAGTGTATTGTAGTCATCTTAATCACCATCATTTTAAAACGCTGATGCAGGATTCACTTCTTCAAGAAAAATTGTATGGCTTTGGTGGTGAATTAAGCATATTTTCTAAACACTGAATTATATTTCTTGTAATTTACATTTGGCTGAGAGAAGCTGACTAGATGGAACACAGAAAGAAGGTTTGCAGCTGCCATTTTCAGACAACGCGGTTATTCTTTATTCTTCAGTAGCTTCCTGTGTTTCTACTCATATCAAATTCAGCCCTAAGATAAATGTTATGGGAGTTTCTATCTATGCCAGATTCTGGCAGATTCCTTACTTTATTTTGCCTCATCTGTCTATATTTTCTTTTACCCCTATCCAAGAGCTGAGCTTGTAGAGAATCAATAGGTTATTAGTAGGAGAAAAAAAAATTGCTCAAAGATAGCCTGTGATCTAGCATAGTAAATAAGAAATTTCAGTTATCAGAACCTTGTATAACATTTCTTAGGGTTGGAAGAAATTCTTGACTGGCGAGGCACAGTGGGAGATCTGAGATGGAGCAAATGAAGTTTGACTACAAGCTCAACCATGGAGAAGGCATGGAGAATTTGCTTAAACTTGATATGACTTGGCTTATTCACCTATAGAGTGAAGATGAGAAGACCTGACTTACGAGAATCAGATTACCAGAGCATATTTTCTAGGACTATACTTGATTAATAGTAGTAATTATAAAGGAAAGAAAAGGATATTTGTATAGACTATTGGAGAGGCAGTGTGAAAAAGTGCCCATCACATGAAAGCATCTAACTTGAAGGTCAGAACCTTCAATCATCTTCTGTTTACAGTTTGCTTCTTCTCCATCATAGGAGCTTTTGTGATGATCCTCATTGTTTGTCTCTGCCACTACGCCTATGGCCATTCGCTCTCTTTGTACTCTTCCTCTCTCTTTGTCTACCCATATCTATCTATCATCTATCTAATCTATCTATCTAATCTATCTATCTATTATCTATCTATCTATCTATCTATCTATCTATCTATCTATCTATCTATCTATCTATCTATCTATCTATCTATCTAGCCAGCCAGATATGTGAATCTTGCCTTTCTCCTTACAGACAAATGGGTATAGAAATACCCATTGCTAGAACAAAATTTTCCTTGATGATTCAGTGAGTCTGAAATAGAGCTGCAGGCTTCCCAATTCATTATGCCTCTAAAGCAGAGACAAGCATTTTTTCAAGATACATTTTAACCTTTGTGGGTTATATAGTTTCTGTCTTGATGATTCAAATCTGCTACAATTGTGGAGAATAAGATAAAAGCAATGGGTAGGCAATTAAATATGGCTATTTTGAGTAAAACTTTATTTGCAAAACATGGGACAAGGTGGTTTTCAACTATGGACTATAGTTTTCCAGCCCTTTGAAGGTAGAGAGATGACTCAAGTTACACTGGGTTTAAAGGGCTTTACCAGTCTTGTGATTCCTGAGGTGTGCTCCACAGAGGCTGGTCACCCTGCAGCCGAATGTGTATTGGAACAAGTTTACCCATGTGAGGTTACCCTTATGCTGTTCTTGTAGGATTAGTTACGTAATACTCTTAAATGAGGCATATTCATGATATTAATTCTGCTACTTCATACACATGAGAGAAGGTCTTTCCGTCTTCTAGTATTTCCATTTTTTTAATCTAGTTTTGTTTTTTTGAATACTATTGTCAGTGGAACTACCCTCTGGTTTACTGGTTTCTTTCTTATCCTGTTCCTTTTTGGTATAGATAAACTGTAGATTTTTTTTTTTTTTGTCCATCATGGGGCTTGAACTCAGGACTTGGGCATTGTCCCTGAGCTCCTTTTGCTCAAGGCTAGTGTTCAACTACTTTGAGCCACAGCTCCACTTCTGCTTTTCCGGTGGTTAATTGGAGATAAGAGTCTCATGGACTTTCCTGCTTGGGCTAGCTTTGAACTGTGATCCTCAGATCTCAGCCTCCTGAGTATCTAGGATTATAGGCATGAGCCACTGATGCCTGGCAAAACTATAGATTTTTAACACTGATTTTATATCCTCCTACACAGCTGAGTTTATCAGATATCAGAGATTTTTGTGTTATTTTGGGGTATTTAAATATAAGATCATATCTCCTGCAAATAGGGATAATTCTACTTCTTCCTTCTCTATTTGAATCCCTCTTCTTTCTTTTTTTTTTTTTTTTTATTGTCCTGGCCAGGAGTTCTGGTACTATATTGAATAAAGGTGAGAAGCATGTACACCCCTGCATTATTTCTTGTGAATATGATTTCATGGTTTCCTTGTTAGCATGATGTTGCCTATAGGATTGCCCTATATAGACTCTGTTATATTGGGGCACATTCCTTCTATTCCTTTTCTTCTGGGATTTTTTGAGTGTTGAATTTTGTCTAAAGCTTATTATGTGCCGAGATGATGTAGCTTTTGTCCCTCATCTGTTTATATCTATTGATTGTGTATTGAACTCTCCTTGAATCCCTGGTGTGAAGCCAGCTTGATCATGGTGTATGATATTTTTGAAAATATTGTTGAAATTTGGTTTGAAAATATTTTTATTAAGAACTTTTGTATCCATGTTCACAAGAGATATTGGCCTATAATTAATTCTTTTTTTATTTTTTTTATATGTTATGTCCTTTTCTGATTTGGGAATGAGGGTAGTGATGGCTTCATAGAATGAAGTTGATAGTGTTACTTCCATTTCTATTGTATGAACACATTGGAGGAGTAGTGATGTTATTTTTTTCTATAAAGGTCCAACAAATTTCAGCAGTGAATCCATTGACTCCTTGGCTTTCCTTTGTTGGAAGACTCTTTATACTGCTTCAGTCTTATTATGTGTTATATGTCTATTTCATTGGTTTATATCTTCTTGGTTCTGTTTGGTTAGGCCAACTGCAAAGATGACAAATTTTTTATCTCCAGCTTGACCCCTTTCCCTGGCTCCACCCCAGTATTGCTAAGCTTGACCCTTCTTCCCCGCTTCACCCAGTGATTGCTAAGCCTCAATGTCCATTAGAATCATTAGGAGGACTTAGAATAATGATCCTTGAAGCCATTCCCACCACTGCAGAGATCCTGATTTCACTGAGGATTGGACAGAAATATTTCCATGGAAACCTCCAAGGAATTTTAATGTTGCCCATGGTTTTAAGCACTACTCTAGAATTTCACTTGGTTTTGTCTGTAAGCGTGTCCACTTGGATTAATAGCTAACATATAAAATGCATAGCAGGAAATGAAACAGGCTTATTGTGCATGGGTTATAATATTTAGCATGATAGGTAGTAATACATAATAGGTAATATATATATATAATTATTGCAGATGAATTGTACTGCCTGTTACAATATTCAGTTTAGTTTGTGTCATTGAGATCTTTGAATAGATGTGCATATCTGCAGAATCAAACTGACCAAGATTCAAGGATTCTGAAATGTAATGAAACTGGACAGCTCAAATAGAGGCCTGTCTCTGTGTTTATGTGGCTGTCTTGATTGATGGAGACCATGGAGGTGGAAGAAGTAAGTAGTTTGAAGACTTTACCACCATTCTCCACCAGCTTACAAATATATAATTATTTATAACAGGAGGTTTTTATGAGACTGAAGTGCTACCTACTGTGCTGAGGTACCTTAGGAGGTTTTAGAAAAGCTATCATATACATAGAAGCATTTAGGATAGGAAACAGACTGTCCATGAGAACAAATAGAATAAAAATTATAAAGGATTTGAGACAGTCTAATTTGTACTATTAAACACTAATTTTAAGCTTTCTGGCAGTTAAGGGGAAAAAAAGAAACACACTGAGCTACATAGTTTTATATTCTTACTAAAAAAGGCATTTGTGTTTGCCTGTAGAGAAAAATATTATTTTTGAGCTAAATTCAACCAATAACTTATTGCATATATCCTTGGGATAACACTGTTGAAAATGTCATCACAGTTTGCAAAAGTCATAGAAAGGCTGTTTAGTTAGTGGTAGTTGAATGAACCAGCTAAAATGTCTTTGGCTAGTAAAGCCATATCTACAGATGGTACTTCATTCCTTCGTTTGTTCTTTCAACCATCTATTGCTTTTAATGGTTGCGATGAGGCTGATGTTAAGTTCTTTTTCTTTTTCTTTTTTTTAGCCTTTTAAATGAGTTGGTTTACTTTCAAGATGATACAGAATGCGAGAGTAGAACAAAGAGCAGACTCTGGCAGGAACCTAGGCTGGGTTTACTTGAAATTTACAGCTGAGATAGCAATGGCTGACACAATGGCTGACACACTAGAGACTGACCTAGACAAAACTTCATTCTACCTATAGATGGCAGAAATGTTACGACAGGAAATCCAGATGTTGAATGGGAATGGAATCAAGGGTCACCATCATCTCAGGGACAAGGGACAGCTTACATTTTGCCAGATTTCTTAATTGCATCTGTGGTGAGGGGCCCCTTCCCCGCGGCCTTCGCTTTCAGCTCCTCGAGTTTCTTCTGCTCCTCTTTCTGTTTCTGCTTGAAGGCCTTGTCTTCCTCATCCATCTCCTTGGCCTGCTTCTTGGGCTGCTTCAGGGGCTTCTGCTTGCCACCTTTGTGGCCGGACATGATGCCAGCCGTGCCTTCACCCAGACCCTGACCCGAAACCCCTGATGTTAAGTTCTAAGGATATGGTGATGAGTAACATCACTCTAGTTTTCAGGTGCTCACTGTGGAGCAGGAAGCTTTTGGTAAGACTGATCATTCAGGATAGAGAGACAGGAGTCTGAACTAAAGCTCTGCGATTATTTGCGTGAATTGTCATGGGAATGTAAGAAGGAGCTCAGGGCCTTTGGAGAATCAAGAAGAAGTAAAACATTACCCTTAAATTTTCTGCTCACATGGTGATGTGGGATTAGAGATTTCCATGGGAGTCATATTCTAAAGGATGAGGTCAAAGTATTGAGATGTCCTAGAAAATGATGGGTAATCACCTCTGTATTTATAGCAGGTGTCAGGTGTTTTTTTTTTTTTTTTTTTTTTTTATTTTTTTTTGGGTTTTTTTGGTTGGCTTGGTTGTGGGGCTTGAACTCAGGACCTGGAAGCTTTCCCTGAGCTTTTGTGCTCAAGGCTAGCAATCTACTATCTTGAGCCATAGTTCCACTTCCAGATTTTAGGTGGTTAATTGAATTAAAGAGTCTCGGACTTTTCTGCCTGAGCTGGCTTTGAACTAACTATGCTTCAGCTATGCTTCCTGAGTAGCTTAGGGTTACAGGCTTGAGCCACTGGCTCCTGATTTGTTTTAAATGACAACTCCAGTAATGGAGGAAAGGAAGACAGGCTGGGAGGTCACTTAAGAAGCTATTGGTATAAACCACTTTTTGAGTGCTGAGGAAGGAAGGTGATGGTAATGGCAATCAGGAAGCAATTGACATTAATGCAGGATATTGACTTGCATGGCTAGGTTAATGGGAGAGGGAAAGGAAGAGCGAGAATCCAAGTAAAATTTCCTGGCTTAGATAACTGGGCACTTTGTAGCACTATTTATGGAAACTGGGCAAAATTCAGAAGAATCAGGTTTGTGGGTAGGAAGCGAAAAGTACAAGTTGGCACAGATGAGTTCAGTTGATACAGGAGAATTCCCAGTTGAGATCTGAGCAAAGTAGATTTGGAATTTGCCTGCCTTATGGATGGCAGTTTAAGCAGTTATGTTAATGAGACATCTAGGCATGTAACAACTGAAGAGAGACCAGTTTGGAACTCTGAGAAACATTTACACTTAGAAGGCATGTAGAGATCACAGAGGAGACAAGAGGCATGGTGACCATAAGCTGGAAAAACAGAGTGTCACAGACCAGATAATAGATATGCATAACCACCTAACGAGGTAATTTGGAAGAGACATAGAAACCAAGTGTATGTTAAACTGTCTCTGTGAAATAGCATTTGTGTCAGCTGGATTTTAGTAGGTGTTGGCTGTTGGCTCCTGGGCTGAATTTTCTTTTCATTTTTCTGTTTTAAAATGCAATTAAATTTATTTGATTTAGTTATATTGTCATTAAGTAGTTATACACAGGGATTCTTAACTGAACATGTCAGTTTGTGAGGATGATAACCCTTGACCCAGTCACCCATTTCTGTATGTCAGATCTCAGGTGTAGTACCACTGCGTCAGAAAAACCTCTCCTGTCTAATCTGAAGTCCAGCTCTCCCAGCACTGTCTATTTGAATCCCTGAGTTTGTCCTTTATAAATTGGGTAAATTGATATTTATTGCCTGCCCTCAGACTTTGCAGACCCAAATAAAAGTGCGCTTTGAGTGCGTGGCCAAAAAAAACCCCAAAACCAGACAAACAGGCATCATTACATATTTGTTGAACAGGCTGAATGACCTTAAAACAAATACAGTTACCCATGTTTAATTTTTATTACTTCTTTGATCTTCTGTTGTTCCCCATTTATTATGCCAAGTGATTAATTTTAAATAAATCCTTTCAAGTTCATTATGTGGAAAAATTCCAAAGATGACATTTTACTCCTTCAAAGGAGGCTCAGCCCTGGAAACAAAATGAACACACCAAGAGGCTATTTTAGAGGAACATTTTGTTTCAATTCATGTCAAGGGAACCAACTGAAGCCGCAAAGCTATGTATCTCAGTCTTTGTGTAATCTTGTGGTTGACTTTTAAGAAGTGAACTGTGTGAGTGATTTTACCCCTATACTTTGCAATATGGCATATCATAAAATTCCAGGGTAACAAATGCTTCAGAGCGAGAAGGCCAAACTGTCTTTGACTCAAGAGCCTTAAGAAGTTATAATGCTGGGCACCATAGTGCACACCAGTGGTCCCAGCAACTTGGGAGGAGGAAGTATAAAGATTGTGGTCCAAGGCTAGCCCAGGCAAAAGTTAGAGAGACCTCTCAAAAGCAACCTAAAAGCTAAAGGATTGAAAGTGTGTTCATGATAGAATAGTAGGCATGTAAATAAGGTGCTTCCAGCACCAAAAAAGGAAAAAAGAAAAGGCAAAAAAAGCATGAGCCTAGCTATGACTTTGAGAGACTGTACTGTGATACATTTTAGGTGACTTTCCATTGGAGTCTAGTCTTTGAAGGCCGTGTGGAGGAGCTCGACACTGTACTGCATGGATCAAAACGAGTTACTTCAGAACTGAAGTGTTGCCAGAAAGCTGAAGGGAAGGGTTTAGCCAAGGATGTGGTGGTGTGCACTGCCACGTGGAAGGAGTTCAGGTGAGAGGATGCAGGATGATGAAGAATCTGGATGATGGGATGGATGATATATTTTAAACCAGAAGGTTCAGGCATTTGTTAGTCTACTATGGCTGCTGTAACAAAGGCCCATCATATAAGTGGTCTCGTGAGAGAGATGTGCGGCTTCACATTTCTGTGTGTCTAAAAGTTTTCATAACGGGGCAGGGGACAAGAGAAAGATCTGTTGCAGGCCGCCTCCTCGGCCTGTTTGCAGCATGTTCTTTCTGTGTCTTTACATCGTCTTCCCTCGGTGTCTATTTCCAGCTGTTGCCTTGCAAGAACATCGTCTGCATTGAGTTGGATGGAGGATCTCAGATTAATTGTTACTAATGCAGAGACCCTGCCTCCACACAAGGTCACTCTCTGAGAAGATGGTGTAAAGACTTCATCATATAAACTTTGGGGGACATCATCTCATTATATTTTTGTGATTGATTTAATCATATGGAATTTAATAAGATAGAAAATAAAAAGGACATTAGATCAAAATTGTTTGCTTCATCTGGTTATCGGCTATGTAACATAGTGAAAAAAACCCTAGTATTGTCATTTAACGCAATCTCCATGCACTCTATTTACGCTATACTGTGTGATCCATGTGAAATGCTAATAAAATGATGTTTTAAAAAAGGAGCTAATTAGTATTATTGTCTAAACTGGAATTTGTCTTGGAGCAGTTACTCAGCCTGAACTAGCTTCCCCTTTTGGAGTAGACATTTGTCATTAATAATTTAATACTGAATACTAGAGGACAAACTTTGAGCAGAAGGGGCTGTATGCACTCATGAAAGTTAGAGCTTATGATATGTTGATTTTTTTTATGTTTCTCTTGCTTTGTCACTAATGAGATCCAAAGTACAGGACTGATAGACTTTTTTTTAACTTATTTTTTTTTAATTTAATTTTATTTTATTTGAGAACATACTGTACAGAGGGGCTACAATTACATGGGCAGGATAATGCATACATTTCTTACCAAGCATTGCAGCCTCCTCCTTTGTTTACGCTTCACCTCCCTTCCCCGCCTCCCCCCTCCCCCCACCCAATTATACCCCCCTCCCCCCCCACACCGACATTGTAAAGCTGGTTTTGACATGACATTTTGTACTTCTCATTGTTGCAACAGGTCCACCTGAATCCTTAAATGACTTGTTTGTCCCCATTTTTTTTAACTTATTATTTAATAGCCAGGCCACATTTTAATTTCACATTGAATTGCCCCCAAAATAATAAATAATTTTTTTTTGGTCCGGTCGTGGGGCTTGAACTCTGGGCCTGGGCACTGTCCCTCAGCTCTTCAGCTCAAGGCTAGTGCTCTACCACTTGAGCCACAGTCAAAATAGTAAATAATTTAAATGTAGCACTGTTATCTAACTGACAAAATACCACATTGTGTTTTCCCCTTAAGTTCTTAGCTGGGTTTTGAAAGAGCCTCATGTTTGTTTTTGTTGTTGTTTGTCTTTGTTTGTTGCTTTTAGAATGGTGTAGTGCTGGTTTGCCAAGGAGGAGGGCACTGCATAAATAAAAGCCAATGTTCATACATCTGTTCCACCATTATCTGGGGTTTCTCGCTACTCTTTTTATTTCTCCTGTGGACATAATATAATGCTAATTCTTACCTTTAGGTAAAGGTTATCCTGCAGTTTCTCATGGCCATTAGTGATGGGATCTCTGCTGTTGAGCCATGGAGTGGATGTGCCTCCTGGTGTTTCTTGTCTCTTCTGTCCCAGTTCTTCCCATCAGTCCCCTGTGGTGATTTTTTCCAGCACGTGGGTTCTCACTCTACCTGGTGTCCTCATTATTGCCAGGGAGGCCTCCTCTGCCTGACCGCTGATGTGAGCCAGTGGCTCATGCCTTTCACTTCAGTAGCTGCTGTAGGACAGGCTCCCAGTCCCAGGTTAAACAAATGGCGTGACTCCCTGTGCAGGCCCACACTCCCTCAAATGGATTACACGGATTTTGAGACGTAGTCTGAGAAGGCAGACTCCAAACTTGGCAGCCATTCATGTCTTTCTCCTTGTGTTCAGTTAACTTGTAACATGACTAGGATGGATTTTATTTAAATGTAGTTTGGTTAAATCTCAGCAGAAATAGTTAAAAAATTCAAGCGTACAATTTTTTTCCTACAAACTATTCTTTTTTTTGCATATAACCACAATAAATACTTGTCATGACTCAAGTATGTTTAGGTGTTTTTTTTAATGTTTAGATTGTGTTTTTGTTTTTGTTTTGCCAGTCCTGCGGTTTGAACTCAGGGCCTGAACTCTGTCCCTGAGCTTCTTTTGTTCAAGGCTAGTGCTCTACCACTTGAGCCACAGCACCACTTCCATCTTTTCCTAGTAGAGTTTAGTGGAGATAAGAGTCTCACAGACTTTCCTGCCCATCCTGGCTTCAAACTGTGATCCTCAGATCTCAGCCTCCTGAGTAGCTAGCATTACAGTCATAAGCCACTGGTGCCTGACCCTGTACATTAAACACATGGACAGACAGTCTCTCAGAACTCTGTCATATTTCTTACTTTCTGTCTAGGAGTCATTTACAGTCTTGAAATTATTTGTGGAGAAAGATGGGACTTCAATTTATGTGTGCATGTGGTGTCACTGAGAAATTCCATGTTCTCTTCTTTCCAAACAGACTGCTTTTGAAAGGTATCAGGATCTATTTATGAAGATTTTCTTGCATGCGTAAAGAGACTACCAAGCTGTGAGTCTGAAATATGACTGAATAAATAATCTGGCAAATTTCTTAGAGAAACAAGAAAGACCAATGATCCATGAAATCACAGTCCTTATTCAAGACCCATGTTAGGAATATGTCTCAGAAAGATTCTGGTAATAGCTGCTTTTATAATGTACCTCATGCGACATGAATGCAAAGCTAGAAAGGGTGGGCAAATGTCATACTATTTGTCGTGTCTATATGCAAATGGAGCTAGATAAATTGAGGGGTGGATAGGGTTGGCAGAGACTGGGAAGAATCATGAAAGGGGTGACATTAATCTATAGCCATTGTACTCAGAGACTGACATGTGGAATTGCAAATCCTTTGTAGAACTACTTAGGGATAATTAAAATATATTTTTAAGCTCTGCTTTTAATCCTCCTCTGGGTAGATTGTCACTGTCCATTTGGTAGTGACTTCTCTTTGACCTTTCTAAATGATCTCTACTAGAGAAACCAGACATTCTCCATGTCAATCATAATCTGTGGTAAATTATTCACAAAATGGTTCTCTGGTGAGTTATAATGTCTTTTACAATTCAATTGCAAGATCGCCATAACATTTATTCCTTTCTTAGGTCTTTGTGTTTTGGTATGTCTTACATAAAAAGTACCTAAATAGAATTTTTATTCTCTAAACAGCCTACTTAAACAAGCTTTTTTTCCTACCTTAAAAATTCTGATACTAAAAATTGCTTAAACTGTCACTCACATTAAAAGATGATTAGAGGTAAGATAAGATGAACAAAAAGGCACTTTTAAAGGTGTCAGATTATTCTCTTTGGAACAAATTTGTACAAGTTTCCTTACTGTTGAGAAGTGACATCAGACATCTTGTTCCCTGCAGCATATCGGGTGGAGGGCGGCCTGAGGTGGGAGGGGCAAAGGGCACTGGGGCCCTCTGATGAGGTTTGCTGGTACCCATGTCCGACATCCTAGCTAAGTGAATTCTTTGTTTTCCTCAAAACAGCAGCATCCACATGCCTTTTCTTTCAATAAGAATAACACTGTCCTTCACAGCCCTATAAAATGCAGGTTTCTCTCTGCCAGACCGAAAGGCAAATTATATTTTAATGCTTCTTGGCCATCATGCTAGAGCCACAATGCTAATAGTTGGCCCATGTATTCTTGTTAGAATTGTGCCAAATATCTGGCTGGGAAGCTGTCCTCGCCAAGTGGAGCATGTTACCGTCAAGCTGAAGCATGAACTGGGGATTACAGCTGTCATGAATTTCCAGACGGAATGGGATATCGTGCAGAACTCCTCCGGCTGTAACCGCTACCCAGAACCCATGAGTCCAGACACTATGATGAAGCTGTATAAGGAGGAAGGCTTGGCCTATGTCTGGATGCCCACAGCAGACATGAGCACTGAAGGTAAAGATCAGAGGAAGACTCTGACCGCATTCTAGGAAACGGTTATTCTTTGTCTATGTCTGTCTGTCTGTCTGTCTCTCTCTGTCTCTGTCTCTCTCTCTCTGTCTCTCTCTTTCTCTCTCTGTCTAAACATCAATCTATCCATCTATGTAATCAATATCCCTACTTAGCTGTAATTCAGTGTCTTAAATGTGAAAAGTTGAAATGGAGCAAATGTAAGGTATTAGAATGAATATATTGAATACATATCTCTTAACATCTTGACTCAGATTCTGTTTATTCTGGCTTCCTTAATTTTTGACTCATCAAATAGTTCATTGTGTAACTTCATGTGTGTGTGGCACTACCCCAGTGTCCGGGAACAGGATGGTAAAGAAAGGCAGGCATCACGGCCGTCGTAAAGCCTTGTAGTCCTGTAGGGATGGCCAGTATTAAACACACAAGTAAAAATAGAAATGGAAAGGTATGGTACGTGCTTTTGTTAGAATGATACATAGATGTTGCTATGAGAAAACCCAGATCATCTAGGAAGATTTCCTCAGGAAGTGAGGCTTGAGCTAGGAGCCCAGGTGACTGCAGGGGTTGGAGCTGATGAATCATCCATCACTGACTCTGCAAGTACTGGACAGGAGGCCTTTGAACAGGGAATTAGTGTGTGGTCATTCCTGTGCTGCTGGGGAGGCAGAGTTCTGATCTAAAGGCAGAGATGAGTGCAAAACGTACTACCACAAAGAGAAGAATAGACTTGATAGAATGGGAGGGTTAGAGTTTTGGAGGAGCACAGTGAGGCCAGGCAAATGCCTTGCATTTCAGATGGGCCTGGCTTGGGTAGGGGGACGTGAGGAGAGGAAGGATATGCTTAGTAGATTAGTGACCCAGAAAGCATGGGATTTTAGAGGGACAATATGTATGTCAGCTTGGTTATAGATTAGAGTGTATTATTCAATGTGGAGTGGGTAATGGTAACTGTAGCTGAGAGAACCGTTATGCTGATAGTGTCAATGGTATGTCAGCAGGGGGCAGCAGAGAGCTGTGGAAATTGCATAGGCAGAGGTAGTTTGGTAACCTGTTTCTGAAAAGGCAACAGGCTTCAAAGTGAAGCCCAGACAGGAAATCAGGAAACGTGTACCATCAGCCCTTCCTACCCAGCAAATACTTTCCTAGGCAGCTTTCATGCATGCATGTATCTAATTCTCCTAAGGTGGCTCTGGACAGACCTTGTAGTTAATTCCATTTTCACAGAGGAAGAGAGTAAGGGGCAAAAAGTTAAGTAAGCTTGACCAGGTAATAGAACTAAAAAGACACACAGCCTGGATTTCAAGGCCTGCAGTCTTGAGAGAATTGCTCCAGATACAACACTATGAAATGTCTCCCTACATTCCCAAACACACTCTTCAGGAGCATTCGATAGATGGACATAGTTTCAGTCCATAACACCCATGATAAACTAGAGTTTCATGCAGAGGTTCAAGCTGCAGGGGAGGTTGCTTATTTCTGGAAGAGTCTGTGATCGGCAAGACGTTGCACCTCGAGGACCACAGGGAAGCTCCTCCTTGGCCTGTTTTGGGCCTCAAGTGGTCCCATTGGCCAGGCTGGACCCATTACCACTGAAGATGGGGGTCTAATTGTTATTCTCAGAGATGGGGAGCTTTATGGATAGCTTGGTTATTTCTTTTGGTAAGCTGATACAAAGAAGCTGGATTTAGTCTTAAGAGCTCTGTCCTTTCTCAAGGAACCAAAAAAACGTAGGTTGCATTTACCTTGGCCATCATGTTTTGCTGCCTCAAGATAGATAAACTTGTTGGGATAGAAGAACCAGAGCGCCTGGATGGTAGCTGCTTTGATTCCATTGCCTGGCTACCATAGGAGACAGGCTAAGAGAAGCAGAGCTAGTGACTGGCTGCCACGCTATCCAGGCATGATGGTTTTGCTGGCAGTAGGTCATTTACTCAATGTCTTTGGGTTCTGTAGATGCCTGATGGAGATCTGTCCCCAAGGAACCCTTGTAGTTGTCTTCAATCCAATGGCGGGGTCAGGACGTCACCAGGTCCCAGACAGCCATAGCAGTTAGTGCTGCAGGGGCCACCTTCAGTGCAGAGACAGTGTGGCAGCACAGGTGACAGTGACACGAAAGCTCCCACCAGCAACAGGCTGTGCTCTAAGACCAAAGAAAGGATCTCTTCTGTTCAGCTTAACCCCAAGGCGTTATCAAAGCATTACCGCCCACTCCCCACTCCTGCCTGACCGAGGAACATTGTACAATAGATTAATCTATGCTGCTCGTAACAATAGCACAATGCACACAGAGGTGAAACCCGCAGAATATTTTTAGAACTCTAGAGGAAAAAATAAACCCACATCCCTTTGGAAGCATTTTGAGCAGCGGCATAATGCTGTCAGATGAACTCTGGGAAGGAGACTGTCTGTGAGGCTGGACTGTTCCCACTGCTTGTCACCGACTGGTTACAATCGGTCGTGTTATTGATCCTTCTAGTGCACCTTGTCATCTGCCCATGGGCGTGGCTTAGCTTCATTTCTTCTTCTTTTTTTTTTTTCTTGTCAAAGTTTAGTTTGTCTCATTCTCCTGAAAAGTGAATGTCTCCCAAATTCAGGATTCATCTGAACAGAACAAAGCTGCTCATGGAAACATCTACCCCATGGAGAGAATTCAGATTGAATTCTGACCTGGGTTCATGCAGAGCTGTGTATGATGTGTGGCCTGCCCTGGCCTCCTGAACGAGTTAGTGTGACGCTCAGTGTCCTCAGCCACCCTCTGTAGTTGGGATCACATTGGCTTTCATTCATTCAACAGACTGAGCTCAGCACTGCCACTGTGCGGGCACTGACCTTGGACGTAGGACACCTGGGCACCAGCGATGTAGTCACTGAGCAACTGTGCGACACTTACCCTGTAGCTCCTGCATTGGAAAATAGACCCAGCAATTTCTACCTCACTGGATTATAACAATAGGGGCAGGCAACAAAAAGGCCGTGAAAGTCCTGAAGCTAGGACTATAGGATCAGTCCTCAAATTTTAAGTTTCTTCCAAAAGTTGTTACAGATTGAATGGACCTTATCCACATTAAGCTCAAAAAAAGATAGGCTCAAATAAAATAATAATATTCTCAGCCATATGTCTGCTTCTGTAGTAAGGAACGTGTGTGTGTGTGTGTGTGTGTGTGTGTGTGTGTGTGTGTGTGTGTGTGTGTGTGTGTGTGTGTGTGTGTGTGTGTGTTAGAAAGGCTGAAAATCGAGCCATGAAAGATTGCACGCAAAGTCAGCTGCAGGTAAAGCATTCCTCTAGGGATCATTGGCCTCCTTGTCTGAGCCTCTGATGCTTTAGGGGGCTCCACATAACCTGCCCAGGTGAACTATCCTGTCTTACAACCTTGACTTACTCAATAGGTGGATCACCTTCAGGATGCTTTCATCAGTCCAGAATTGGATCAGCCTGGACTAAGTGTGAACCAAAAATTGTGTTGAGAGGATCTGAGCAGTGACTCGCCCTTTCAGGATTGTTTGAATGTTTTTATTATTTTTTCTTTTTATCTGTGCACTTAAAGAATGTTTACTGAATGTCTATTGAGCCCCAAAGCCTGTTCTAAATTCCAAAGTGAGAAACACAGATGGTAGAGTATTTTGTTTGACCTACATAAGGTTTATACATTTTCAACTCAGTTGCCAGCATTTAAAATCTGGAATCTTTTACATAAAAAGATCTGAATTTTTGCCTTATCTTGAGATATTACTTTTTTTTAACAAATGGAAACTTTTCTTCTCAAATTAAGTTCTCCATGGAGCTATTGTACAGGAAATCTAAACATTAGTTGCTCTGGTGGACACTGACCCTGTGAAGCAGGGTATTTTATGGTGAACCTTGACCCTGAGGATCTTCTTTTTTAAAATTTACTTTATTATTAATTTCTACGCAAATCAAAACAATACCAAGATTCTATCTCACCCAAGTTAGAATGGCCATTATCAAGGAAATTAATAACAGATGCTGGTGGGGATGTGGCCAAAAGGGAACGTTACTACACTGTTGGTGGTAATGTAAACTGATTCAGCCACTCTGGAAAGCAGTATGGAGGATCCTCAAAAGTCTAAACATAGACCCAGCAATTCTGCTCCTGGGCATTTGCCCAAATGACCACAAACAAGGCCATATTAAAGCTACCACCACAACCACGTCACTGCAGCATTGTTTACTAAGATACAGAACCAATCCAGATGCCCCTCAGTAGATGAATGGATCAATAAATACAATGGAATTCTATGCTTCCATCATAAAGAATGATACTGACCCATTCGTAAGGAAATGGTAAGACTTGGAAAAAAATATATTCAGTGAAGCAAACCAGATCCAAAGAAACATAGACTGCATATTTCCCATCATTTGTAATGACTAGAATTTGTCTAGGATATTCTTAGCATAGGACCACAATAGTTCAATAGCTATGTGCATATGACCATATAAAATGATGCTTATTGAAATGAACTCCAAGAAATGGAAACAAGAGGTTTTTTTTCTAGTGTACTGTTTGTGATCAGTTCTTTTTTCTTTCTGTTTTTTCCCTTTAGTTTATTCCTGCTGTCACTGTTTTTGATTTTTGTATCCTTTGTCTTGTATATGTTTATCTGATTTGAGAAAGGGAAGGGGAATCACAGAAACAGTAGGACAAAGGGTAAACCGATCCACCAGCGATACTCACAAGACACTATATTGGAACTTTATAACTTGGTGAGGGAAGAAAGTGGGAGGGGTGGGAAAACAGGAGAAAATGAGGATGGGAACAACATTGCTCAAAAAGAAATGTACTCATTACCTTACGTAACTTTGAACCCTCTGTAAATCACCTTTACAATAAAAAATTTTAAATTACATTATTGTTATTATAGAGGTGATGTCTAGCGGTGTTACATTTACATGAGTCAAGTAATAAGTACTTTTTCTTTCATACAGTGTCAGCCATTCCCTCATTCTCTCCTACTCCTTCCCTCCCATCTCTATTCACAAGTTGTATACTTTACTTTTACCAATATCCAGTGTGCTCCACTATTGTACTTTTTTACCCTTTTTCCCTAGAGTGCTGTGCCCTGTGCAAAAATGCACATGTGAATACACCATTTATAAGGTAGAAGATAGACTGAAAACTGAAAAAGAAAAATAAGTCTTTTGTTCCCATATCTTGGAGTTCATTTCAGTATATATTTTATAAAAATATGAAGAGGTGCTTAGGCATTGCACATTTGTGATTCTCTCCTAACAACACCCTCTTTTGATCTTACTGTATGCAAATATCTAGAATCCTATATAATTTGTCATCTCCCAATGTGTTTTAGATCTAACTTCTGCATATCAGAGAGAACACGTGCCGTTTGTCTCTCTGATCTTGGCTTACCTCACTTAACATGATTTATTCTAGTTCTATTTATTTCTCTGCAACTGACATACAGCCCAGATGCCCCACAAAAGATGAGTGGATCAAAAAAATGTGGTACCTGTATACAATAGCATTTTGCCCAGGACCTTCTTTTTGATCCTTACTGGTCTGGGCTTCCTAGGAAGCAGAGAGATGGGCCCCTTGGGGTGCAGAGAGCTTCTGTAGAAGAAGTGCTGCTATGTATGGGGCATACTTCTCCCATTCAGCACAAGACTAGCACAGTAGGGCACAGAAGGACTAAGGGAGAATTCAGACTGTCAAGCTGGGGAGATGGTATCAGTATCCATGTAAGTTAGAGAAGGACCACAGTGGAGATGTTTGGAGTCAATCTGGTGGGGCTGAGTTGAGTGATCACGGGGTGAGTTAACTTTGGGTAAACTTCTATGCCTCAATTCCTTTATCTAAAAACAGAGGGCAACATATCACCAGCCTCACAGATGTGGAGGGGTGATTATCAAGGATCTCTTAGATGTCGAGAACTTAGAACAGCCTTTGGTGGGCAGCAGGGCTTCAGCGTGTTATTTCTCAGTCACTGCAGTTGTGTTCAGATACACCAGGGCTCCAGTGGGGCCAGCCTAAGATGATGGGCACACTGCCCTGGCCACTTCATGGGTGCCCCTCCTAAAAATCGACCTGTCCTCTTCAACACCGCGCCTCCATGGACAGGCTGTGTGAGGAGGCCACGGATGGGTGTGTCCCTGTGTGTGAAATCTATGTGAAGCCGGGAGCCTTTGGCTCATTGATGGGGTAGCTGCCATGGTTCCTTCAGAAGGATGAACCTGAGATAGGAGAAACCTCAAGCCAGCATGCGTCCCTCTAACTAGTAAACTGTGTGTCAGCCTCTTGAATAATCTTTCAGAGACTAAGAGGACAGGAAGGTATTTATACCATGAGTGTCATGGGAGAAGACTCTTCCTTGAAGCAGCTCTGGCCAGAGGGCAGGCCGAGGCCTAGGGGAGAGACCGTGACTCGTGGCAGAGCCGCCTCATTGATGCAGTGTAAGCTGAGCATCAGCAGCGGAAACTCCCAGACCAGAAGCTCCTACTGCAAATGTGACTGTGGCCTGTGCATAGAACGGGCCTTTGACAAGAACCCGCCTCAACACTGTTGCTTATGTTTCCATGTCAAGGCATGGTATCCAGGGAGGGGTGAAGGGGAGGAGGAGGGAAACGCAGCTCTGGACGAGAACTTTTCAAGTGGTGTTAATGGTGGGAGAAGCGGGAGGAACCTGTGCATCCCCGAGTTACCAGTTGATTCTCTTCCCACCAGAAATTTTGTAGCAGGTGTCTCACCTCCTCTCAGTAGGACTAGAATCCATGCAGTAACACCCATCAAGCACATCTTAGAGAGTTGACCTCCCTTGACCTCTACTCACATGGTGGATCTACCACACAGTGCTATGGCTGAGACCACAGGGAGGCAATTTGCTGGCACTCCCGATCCTTTCTCCACTTTGCTGTCTCTCTCCAGGACACTTAGTAGCTCTAAGAGAGTTCAAGGAGGACGTCTGGCCAGGTCTGTTCTGCTCAGAGCATCCTGAGACTAGGCCTATGGATTTCAATGAATTAAAATTCCTAGGTTGCACATGAACCCAGACCCTCATGGAGCTAGTGTGTCTAATCGAAACCAGGCGGAGATCACACGTTTCCAGCACTGGGCAGTAGAGAGCAGCAGTTGAGCCCATGGGGACCACCAACTGGGCACACCTAATCATTCCCTTGCAAACATCTCTGAACTGCTGAGTGGTGCATGCAGCTCTAGATGGTTTTGTTCGAGGGGCTGAAGAACAGGTAGAAGGATCAGAATACTATCTTAGCTTCTCTACAGACCCCCACTCCTTCTCAGAGCATGACAAGCCTGAAGTGAGATAGAAACGGTGACTGAGAGAGGGTCTTCCAACCACAAGGGGCTCTTTTGCAAAATTACTGTTCCTCCAAGGTGCTGGTACCTGACTGCAATGTGTTGTGGCATTTCAAAAGACCTAAAGAAGACGGGCTAAACTGACCAGAGTGGCTCTTCTAGGAGAAATCTGTGCTTAGTGTGTGTGTGTGTGTGTGTGTGTGTGTGTGTGTGTGTGTGTGTGTGTGTGTGTGTGTGTGTGTGTGTGTGTGTGTGTGTGTGTGTGTGTGTGTGTGTGTGTGTGTGTGTTCTTCAACTCAGAGCCTGGGCTCTGTCCCTGAGCTTCTTTTGCTCGTAGCTGACATTCTCTCACTTGAGTCACAGCTTCACTTCCAGCTTTTTTTTGGGGGGGTAATATATTGGAGATAAGACTCTCACAGACTTTCCTGCCTGGGCTGGCTTTGAACCATGATCCCCAGATGTCAGCCTCTTGAGCAGTTAGGATTACAGGTGTGAACCATCGGCACCTGGCTGCAGGTCAGACGTTTTGGGGAAGTGGCTTTTCCCGTTTCCTCAGTCTTTGAGTGGCAATGTCAGCATGAAGCCTGCACAGGTCTCTCCTGTGTAGTCCTAGGAATATTCTTCTGAGGCACTGTTTCCTCCATGGAGGGCAGAGAAGGCCAAGGTATAAGAAAGTGCAGAACTATAACCCATGATTCTGTATAGGTAGTCATTTACAATGACCCTCCACCCGCGAGAAAACCAACCAACCAACCAAAAACCTTAACCCATTAAATATTTCTGTAGTGAGTATGTGTGAGCAGGAGCATCCTCCTGTGTGCAAGAGTGCAAAGGATGGTTGTGAGGTGTTCCTCTGCTCTGCAGGGTTAGAGGAGGAGCAGAATTAGTCAGGGCTCAGCAGGACACAGCACACCCTCACCCAGTATAAGGTATTTGGATAGTGTAATAATTAAAATAGCAGTCCTAAAATGGTCATAATTATAGCCATAATTGTCCCATAACACAGAAATTCAATCAGGTGTAGTGCTCACAGGGTCATGAAGGAAGAAATGAAGGATTATATTATCCCACATGTACCAGCATTCCAGTGCACACAGGAAAATGAGCCTTATCTAATTGTTTCTAATTTCATTTGTCTAATCAATGAACGAGCTCAGGTCTTTAACTGATAAGGGTAAATTCTACTCAGCTGTTCTTGAGCTAGTAGGACATTTTGGAAAAGTGAAACTCAATTGACAGGATAGAGTAGGTCTTCTTTGAAACTTCTCTGCCAAACCCTTCTGGAAGATGTGCAAATCCATCCTTTTGAACCATAGGTGATAATTCTCCTTACAAGGGAAATCTGCATTGATGCTACAGTCACTGAGCGGAGCTGCAGTGTCCAGAGGTTCTGAGCAGGTGTTAAACGTATCTCATCTTTTCTTGAAAACAAAGGAATGAAGCAAAGTATCCCCTCCTGGCCTTCCCCACATAGGGCTGGGCCTACCCCAAGCCCTGGAGGGCTCAGTTGTGAGTGCTGATGTGGAGGTTTCATCATTCACGCACCTGCTGTGCTTTCTCAATCCTAGGCCGAGTGCAGATGCTACCCCAGGCCGTGTGTCTCCTGCATGCTCTCCTGGAGAATGGACACAACGTGTATGTCCACTGCAATGCCGGGGTGGGGCGCTCCACTGCGGCTGTCTGCGGCTGGCTCCACTATGTGCTGGGCTGGAAGCTCAGGAAGATTCAATACTTCCTCATGGCCAAGAGGCCCGCGGTGTTCATTGACGAAGATGCCTTGTCCAGGGCTCAAGAAGATTTCTTCCAGAAATTCGGGAAGATTTGTTCTCTCGGATGCACTCGGTAGCTGGCCAACCTGCCTCTCGTTCCTCCCAGTTTGTTTGCTTGTTTTTAGAGAAGTGTGAGATGATATTAATTAAGTGATGTAGCGACTGAGACCCCGCCTGAAGTGTGAAGATTGGTGTGCTCTCCTCTTCCATGCCGCTTTCCTTCCTGTGAGGATGACTTTCGGTGATGCTTTTAGTGGACTGTGTCTTTGAGATACTGTGCAAAGGATGCTGGGAGGGCCACAGGAGAGAAAGCCAGAGGCAGTTGGCCATGCAGTGTTCTAGCACCAGATAACCAAAGCATGCACTCAGTTCCGCTGCAGAAGAGACGTTTGCCCTGCTGCTACTATGTGTGAGGGGTTCAAGACAGCACTTTCTTGTGGTTTTGGCATGTTGACCTGGTTGACTGGTGGAGTTCATTACTGTAGTCTATGAGTACATGTATACACACACACAGCATTTTTTATGAACTAAAATGATGATCATTTGCCAATGGGAGAAATAAAAGTAGAAGCCTGAATTATGACAAAGGAAGAGATCAATGGGGTCAAAAGTAATGGCTTTCCATTCATTATATTTTCTACATACTGCTTTCTGATGGTTAAAGTCTACTTTAAGACATTGTCTTCGTTATCTACCCAGCCTCCCCATGGGACAGCAGATTTAGAGTTAGCTCAGTGTTTGCTTTAATTGAGGTTTAATGAGCATAGAGAACTTGCCCAGGGTCTGGTGGTTAGACAGGACTGAGCTGGTGTTTGTAACCCTTGTTTATCTGACATAGCACTATTTTCAATACAGTTTGTTCTTTCTAGCATACTGTAGTCAATTCACTTTAATCCGTATCGAGGATAAGGTCGATACCCCTGTAGCAGTTTCTACAGTGAGAAATGAAGAGTATCCTGATCAGTTGCCAAAGAATTTAGATGAGAAGTTCTATTTGTGCAACCTAAAAACACAGTAGATGACCCACAGGCCACTGGGGCCTGAGTGGTCATAGTTCCCGAGAAGAACTGTATTATCCAAACAACCCCAAGAGCCAAAGCCACAGATTTGACTCAGCAGCTTGAGTCTGATCATAGTTCAGCTCTCAGTGTAAGCAGCTCACCGCTGCTGTTTCTTTAGAACACCTGGTTTCTTTAGAACCACTGGGTTCTATAGGATATACAAAGATGAGCAAGACTTTTTCTTCCGAGATGCAGGACCTGGAAACAGACCTGCATTGACACCAGTGTGACTGACATGGTAGAACACTGGATGAAGATGCCTTCTAATAGCATCTTCATATATTAGGTACTTTACCATTTTATCTAATTCTACCTTCATAGGCTCCGGTGGGGAAGCTTGCATTATCTTTAGTATGTCCACAAGGAAGCTAAGATTCAGAGAAGTGAAATCTACTATCCATTGTCATGTGACACACAATACAGAGCTACATTTGTCTGACTCAAAACCCAAACTTTAAAAGTTAAACTAAAATACCTGTGTATTTTTCTGTTCCTCCTTTCTTCCACAGTAATGTATTGATAGGTAGGACAGACAGTGATTTAGAGGGTCTAGGGAAAGGTTAGAAAATAAGTTCTGGTAGCACTCCGAGGCAGGGTGGCACTCAAGAGAGGTGACATTTGTTTTGGGCAGAGGAGACTAGACAGTCAACACTTGCCCTACAGTTGTACAGTTTTACAACGTTAAATAGCTAAACCAGCATTGACTAATGTGCTAAAAAGAGCTGGAAATAGCTACTGTATTCAAGAACCCATTAGCAATCATAATATTACATGTGAAATTTAATGCTAAAAATGGAATACTATTCATATACATAAGTGTGTGTATACATGTATGTGTGTGTAAATTTCTTTAATGTCTAGTGTATATTTCTTCATAATTTCCACTATAGAATTGAATTTTGGAGGGTATTTCCAACTTTTTGTCTTTTTGCTCTGCTGAACAAAACCAGTTTAGGGCTATTGAAAGTGTTCTGGAATAACCTGTAGTCTTCAATGAATAGGATGGCTACCCTACCTCAGATCACCTGGAATTTTTGCTAAATAAATGCATTTCAAAAAGACAGAATTGTTTTAATATTATCCATTTAATCTAGAACCTCAAAGAATAAGCTTTCATTTGTAAAGGGAGGAGTCAGCTCAGTTAAACTGTTTCTTACTCTCAAATTAGCCTATGGAAAGGCACATTTAGTTGACAAAGAATTCATATGCAAGGGTACTTCAGAGAAATGAGGATGAACCTTCAGGAATGTGCCTGGACAATCAAAGCAGCTAGGGTGTTATTAGCTTCTTGTCTCTGGCATGAATGCTTATCCTGGGTGGAAGTACTCGGGATTAAATCCACGACCCTTATTTCCTAAGCATGCACTCTCCCACTTAGCTATCCCCCAGATCTAGGAAACGTTTCAACCACAGCTTTCTCCAAGATAATCAAAAGAAGTGCTCACTCAAGTAAACAAATGTCCAAATAAGGTTACTTTCTTAGAGGCTTTGAACATTATCCTTCTCTTACCTATGTACGAAAGTTAGGAAAATTAGAAAAGTTATGTGCTCCCTTTTGACCAACATTAAGGTACAAGTGAAAAACTTGTGACTTGGCATTAAAATGGTGCAAAAATATGATTAAGCCTCAAGAATGAGAGAAATAATTGATTGAAAAGTGAGCTAGATAAGTATCCGTGATAGCATGGAATATAGTTAAACATAGAGCCAAATCAGAATTTAAAGCACAACAAATTTAAAAGATAATCTAGGTAATTCCTTCATTTTAAAAAGGAGCAAAAAACCAAAGCCAGACCCAAAGGTATCAACCGACTTTTCCTCATATGAAACAGTTGTAATTGAGGGCCAGAGGAAAGTTAGCCAGGAAGCTAGGTCAAAGGATTTATTGTGGTATTGAGGAATTGGAAGAGAATTAATGGAAATGAGATCAGTGTGGTTAGTAAGAAGAATTGATGGAAGGATTCATGGAAGTTGGGGAGGTGGGAGAACATGAATAAAGCAAGAAAAAGCAAAAAAAAAGTGATATTCCTAAAAAAAGAAAAAGCAGATGTTTTCTGCGGGGAGAGAAAGATGGTGTGACTTCTGAAGTGGAAGGGAGTCAAGGTGACATGTCTGTGTTAGACATGTTCAGTGTTTTCCTACTTCTCTGAGAGACAAGAATGAATTCAGAAGGAATCAGATTGGCTATGGAAATGGTGGTGTGGCCCACGTAGTAGAGCACCTACCCTAAGTAAAAAAAAACCTAAGGGAGAACATGAGGCCCTAAGTTCATGCCCCAGTACCAGCACAAAGAAAGATTGACTAGAAGTAATCTTCCACTAGCTGTCAGAAGGGGGAAGGAAATAAAAGAGAATCTGGTGGGTAATATAGATAAAAAGAACGGAAAAATCTGATGAAGCCACTTCTCATTATAAAAATAATAATTATAATATATAGGAGTTGAACAATAATAGAAGCTACTGTATTTTTCCCCCTTTCCTTAAACCATGATGTCAAAAGTCTTTCCCAGTTCAGCTAAGGGTATATAGTTTCACTCATTCAGGTCTTGCTTTGGTCTGTTTTTTGTTTTTGTAACAGATTACCAGAGGCTAGACTGGGGAATGTGTAAAGAAAAATATATTTTGTATCCTGATTCTGGGGACTGCAAAGTCCAAAAGTATGGTGCCATCATCTGTTTGGCTTCTGGTGAGGGCTTCGTGCTCCTTCAATGTGTGGTAGAAAGCCAAGGGCATGTGGGCACTTGTGAAAAAGGGAGAAAATGAATCATTCCTGCAAGTCTTTTCTTATGACACTGAACTCCTGTTCCCAACAGTGGCACCTTGAAGTATAAAAGTTCAATACCAGTATTTGGGGCAAGGGGGCGGTGACATGCTCAAGCCATAGCATGCTTTTAGTCTCTAAGCCATCCCTGGCTCTCCTATTTTCTTTCAGATCTCACATTGGGTCCATCAGGAAAGCCTGTTGGAGATCTGCTCTCTGTGCTTTAGCTTCTCAAGTCTGATTGCCACACTGTGTTTCAGGAATAGATTCCTCTGAAGAATTCCTGTTTCTGTCCTTCCTTCTCTCCTAGACCCTACCACTGTCAAATCTGTCCCCACACAAGAGCCTGGAAAAGTATATCTGGGATCATGTTACTTGTGGTAGAATTTCTGAGGTGAGGCTCATTGGCAGGGTACTAGGTTAGTCAGGGAGGAACTAATGTGGTTCTCACACAGGACACTAGCCAGTTTCTGTGAACACTACTGTTACAGAGTACGACTGCCCATGTTCTTGGCTTCTTTGCCATTCAGTCTATCCCTCCTGCGTGCCACAGTCAAGATACCCTAACTCCAAGCTGAGCCTGTGGGGCTCTTTGATCTTGGTCTTTTGGCTAAAGAAGGTTCTTTATTTTACATGAAGAACCCACGTATTTTGATACAACAGCAAAAGACAGACTAATACAACCCGATAGACTCTTTCTCCATGAATGCACACCACCCGCAATGATGTCTCCCCTGGTACCACTCTACAAAGAGTTACCTGACTCTGCTTGTCCCAATTTGCCCACAATCCCTCTCTAATTATAATTATAAGACAGCATGTTACATAATTTCCTTATTTTATTGTCTACATCCTCTCACTGCAGGGTGAACTTCATAGAGTCAGATATTTACATCTGTTTTATTTGATGATGGACCTGGAGTGAATAGAGCTTGGTGTACAGTTCAACAAGGGAAGGACAGGAATAGCTAATAACTACAGAGAGCGTTTAGTGTGATAGCATATAGTGCTTTTATAGGTATGTATAGAAATTTATCGACACTTTCCAGCAGTCTTATGAGATGTGACTATCCTTATTTCACAGGTAAAATTCTAGAGGTTTAGAGAGAATATGAGTTTATTTTCCGGTGAGAAAGACTGTTGACTTGTTAGGGGAAGCTTCTAATCAACCAGCCGTGGTAAACTCTGGTCTTGTATTGCAGTTTTTTAGGACAGCTGTAATAATGTCCTGTACTCTTGATGGCCAAAATGATGGAAATTGATTCTTTCATAACCTTAAGAGTCTAGAGCTCTGAGACCAAAGTGTATTAAGCTCAATTCTTTCTGAAACTTGGGAGAGAGAAACAGTTTCACTTTTTTTTATTTCTACGAGTCTTTGACATTTCTAGGTTTACAGAACCATCGGCCTGTTCTCTGCCTTAACTTTCACCCAGCATTTATCATATATGGGAGTCTGGATCCAAACTTCTTGTTTTCATAAGGGCACCAATCATACTCAAGTCATGGAGGTTATTCATTCAGTATGGATTTGGGGAGATACAATTACTGCTTCTAACTGAAGATCACATATGTTCACATATGTGAACTGCCAAGGTGAAACAATCTTGGACAAAGATTGAAAAAAAGAACTACAGTACTGTAAAAGAGATCCTACTCAGGTGGAGGTACTAGCAGGATGGGGAGGGGGAAAGGAGAGGCTGAGGGAGGTAAATGTAGTAAAATACTTCATGTACATGTGTAAAGACGGACTTGCTGAGATTGCTTTGGGAAGAGGGATAAGGGACAAGGGACAATGATGGAAGGTGTGAACGTGGTCAAGGTACCTTGCATGCGCACACTGAAGTGCCACAATGAAATCCTCTTGTAAAACTAGTGGATGCCAATAAAAAAGTAGGGAAGATATCAAAGCTAATGAATATGTTCTCTACTTCACATTGTAACTTCTTATGTACATTCATTAAATAAAGTGTTCTTTTGCCATGAAGTTTATTTCAAAAAGACTGTAGAGTAAAAAACAAATAAACAGACTGGAGAAAAGTAGAAACTCAAAAGAAACTGGAATATTCTACCCCCCATTTCTCAGGTTTATCTTGTGAGAATATTACTGAAAGGACAGTTAGGGACAGGCAGAAAATTGGAGCTATTTTGTGTGAAAGAAACATTTATTTTTTTAATGTCAAGATGATGTACAGAGGGGTTACAGTTATATAAGTAAGGAAATAAGTACATTTCTTGTCAAACTTGTTACCCCTTCCCTCATTTTTCTCCCCAAGTCTCCCTCTAGTTGTACAGATCAAGTAAAAGACAGGTTGAATTTCTATACTGTAGTTATAGTTGGGAATATACCAGAATCTCTAAAGGAAATAGTTGAAAGTCAGTAAAAAAGATTGCTGTCATCCAAAATCAAACTGGATTAGGAACTTAAAGGTAAGATCCAAAACAAATAAACAAACCCAAACCTCCTAGAATATATGGGTGGCAAAGCTTCTTGATTCTAGCCTCAGATATGTATTTGAATTTAATATTAAAGATACAAGGGAAATAGAGCAATAATAAACAGGTTTGGGTTAAACTATAGAGTTTCTGCAAAGCTTAAGGAAACAACAGAATGACAGAGGCAACAGACAGAATGGAGGAAATATTCATGAGGCATACATCTGATAAGGGAGAGCTATTAAAATATGTAAGATACTTGAGAATAGGGTTGGAAGAGGGAAAGTAGGGGAGAATAATAAAAGGATGACATTGATCATGATGCATTGCACTTACAACCTGACATGACATTACGACCTCTTTGTACAACTACGTAAACTCAAAAAGAAATATAAGGAGCTCAAATGACTTAGAATCAAAAAGATAAGCCAGGTGCCAGTGGTTCACACCTGTAATCCTAGCTACTCAGGAGACTGAGATCTGAGGATCACGGTTCATACAAGAAAAGTCCATGAGACTCTTATCTCCAATAAACCACTCAGAAAACTGGAAGTGGCTCTGTGGCTCAAGTGGTAGAGCACTCACCTTGAGCTGAAGAGCAGAGGGACAGTGCCCAGGCCCAGAGTTCAAGCCCCATGACCAATAAAAAAAATGACAACTCCCTCCAATTAAAAAAATGGATCTCAAAAGTCATATTTTCAAAAACATGTAAATACCCAACAAATATATGGAAAGGTGTTCAACATCATTCATTATTATAGAAATGCCAATGTAAATCACAGTGGTACATAACGATCGCTTGTGAGAATCACTACTAGCAACAAGTGATTATCATTATGTTCTGATTTATTTATATTCATTTAATTTTTCAATCAAAATAACTATTTCTTTCTCCTTTATAGCTGTTGCTTTTATTTTGGCAATTAGATGTTTCCCTTCCAAAGACCTGTGTCTACTGGGATTTGTGGTCCCTTCATGGTGAAATCTTAATTGTAATTTCGAGTTGTTTTAGATATATTTTCTCTTTCTTTTTTTTTGTTTTCCTAGCTCTAAAAAATGTTTGTGGGAAGAGTGAAGAAAATGTTGATGGGAACCTAGTAGTCATTGCCAGACCTATAATTACCAGTCTCTCTACTCTAAGCTTCTCCCCAACCCCGCCCTATTTCCTCCCAGAGAAGTTGTCATCATTCCTGAAACTTTAAACCCAGAAATATTCTCAAGGTTCCAGTGAATACTTTATCCTCCATCTCCCTTGCTGCTCTATGCCTCCTCATAAAATATGTCAAGCAACATTGTCCTTTGCTTTAGTTTATCCATCAGCAGTCTTCTAAAAACATGCTATCTACTGCAATGTTTTACCTGCGGGCAATCCTTCTTTCACCAGGTCTTCACAGTGGCAGGTGTATTTCTATCTTCAAGTTTTGTATTGTAATTTCTGCCCAGGTGTCAGGAGGGATGGTGTGTTTGCCATTCTCAATGAGATTTTTCTCAATCATCATCAATACCAGTGACACCCAAATCTCAATCCTCATTCTAAACCTTTTCTGGGTGCCAGGCTCATCCATCAACATTTTTTTTTCCGCTGAACATCTCCCAGGATATGTCACAACTTTAATATTCCAGTCAAGTTTCCTTCTTTCAGTTGCAGTTTCTGTACTTTCTCTGTTGGGCAACTCAGGAACCCAGGACAAAAAACTTGAAATGTTATTTTGTTATCTTCACTTTTACCACCCTTTTAAGCCACTCAAAAGTCTGCTTAATTACATCTCCTAAATATCTCTTAACTAAGTCCAGGTCCCTCTCACTTCTGAGCCAGATGATTAAGGCATTTGACATATTATCAAATTGCTGTTCTTACCCCTCTCTCTAGACCATTCCTTTCATTGCTGACACAGATACTTTCTTAATTTTAAATATGGTACTATCTCTTCCTTTCTTAGTGCTCCCCAATGGCTCTTTGTTGTTCTCAGCAAAAACTAGAGAGTTTTTAATAGATATCTAGGGCTGGTCCATGAGTTACTCTTCAGCCGATTCATCATCTTGGTAACCAACACCCCAAAGTGAATTACCTTAAATGTTCTGTTTTATCCTCTGGATTTTGCACATATGTTTCCTTGTTCCTGGAATCCTTTCCCCTCCCATTTGTCTCTGGCTAGCAGCTACTCATCCATTGACTCTCTGTCTCCATCAGCCCTCAGAGATGTTCACATTGTCTACGTCACAGTGATTCTCTACTTAACATTTGGTAGGAATTGTAAGTAATGCTCTGCAAACATGGGCTTTTTGACATTCTTTGATATTCAAGCTAAGTAATTTGTAGGATTCTGTGTTCAGCTCTAGTGTACATATTAATCCAAAAGCAATGTGAAGAAAACATTTCACAAGAACAGTTTCCCAAGTAAGTTAATGGCTAGGTAATTTATTCAGTTAAATAACTGAATGGCTTCAGTTTAGTATCTTCTTTGTTCTGAGTGTATTAAGAGCTATTTCACAACACACACACACACACACACACACACACACACACACAGGTTTATAGCTATGCTGTCATGACAAGTACCATATGTCAATTTTAACCATAGTCTTTAAAAGTTTTATTGTGTTTCTAACCCATCTTCTTTCTGAAAATTGCGTTATTTAATCCTCTTTGTTTGGCTTGCCATCCTAGGCCAATATTGATTGTCTTACAAGAGGCAAACTGTATGTGTACCAACTACGTTGTTGATGTATTACATCACACAGTATTATTCCTGCAAGTGATCTCATGGAAAGCATTTTTCTCTGGCCAAAGAATAAAACATAGTTGATGTTCCCGAGCCACAAAAACATTTTATGTAATTACAAAGCTTGAAATAATTGGTTTCCTCCTCTTCATGACATGAGAAGACCACGAGAGCATCTTTCTTTTTTGGAATATAATTTAATTGTTATTATTAAGGTGTTATATGGAGGAGTGACTTTCATAAGTCAGGCAATGAGTATAGTACTTTTTTTGGACGATGTCACCCCTTTCTTTGCTTTCTCTCAGTTTCCCCTTCCACCCCTGCCCACAGGTTACATAGTTCATTTTCCACATGGGGCATACCAAATGAGAACAACCGTCTTCCTTCCTTCCTTCCTTCCTTCCTTCCTTCCTTCCTTCCTTCCTTCCTTCCTTCCTTCCTTCCTTTCTTTCCTCCCTCCCTCCCTCTTTCTCTTTCTTTCTTTCTTTCTTTCTTTCTTTCTTTCTTTCTTTCTTTCTTTCTTTCTTTCTTTCTTTCTTTCTTTCTTTTCTTCTTTCTTTCTTCCCTCCCTCCCTCCCTCCCTTCCTTCCTTCCTTCCTTCCTTCCTTCCTTCCTTTCTTTCTTTCTTTCCTCCCTCCCTCCCTCTTTCTCTTTCTTTCTTTTTCTTTCTTTCTTTCTTTCTTTCTTTCTTTCTTTCTTTCTTTCTTTCTTTCTTTCTTTCTTTCTTTCTTTCTTTCTTTCTTTCTTTTTCTCTCTCCCTCCCTCCTTCTGTTCCTCCCTCTGTCCCTCCCTCCTGCATTCCTTCCTCCTTTCTTTTTTGAGAACATCTTTCTTGAACTAGCTTTAATCCTTGATGTACTTGCAGTTCTACTATTTTTTATCCCTTTGCCTCATCTTTCTTATTTTAAATTTATTTTCATTCTGTCATATTATTTGACCAGTTATAAAACCTGATATTTAATTCTTTTTGGAATGGAAAACAATTACAAATAAAAATATGAAAATTACCAATTTGAAATTCTTGTATACTATGAGGCTGACATCATGATATAAATGTTGAGAGACGGTGAGTAATGTATATTTTAGGATAAAATTCTATCGTTTGGAAAGGAAAGCACTTTAAAAGATAGAGTGACTCTTTATTTTCCACCACATAGATGCAGATGTCAGAGATTGTTTTAAATGTACAGAATGTCCCCACATTTTTGTGTTAGGTTGAATGTTAGACACATTGTCTTGCTAATCAAGAATGAACTAGAAGTGAGGCGTTTATCCTAAATTCCATCCAGAGCCAAGACTATACATTATATTGGAAGAATGTTTTTCTCATTTTTCTGACTAATCTATAAATTTTCTTCATCATACCCTGGTATTGGGGCACCCTGAGCAGTCTCTCAAAGGACAATCAATGCTCTAAATGGAGAAGAGGAATGATTGCGAGTTCTAGACTAGCTTGGGGAAAGTTAGAGGGACTTTAATCTCAAAAACAGAATACAGAATAGAAGGGCGAGGGTAGGGCTCAAGTGGTAGGAAGCGCAAGGCCCTGGGAGTTCAATTCCTGTAGTGCAAAACATTTTAAAAACCATAAAACATACAATCTATCCATTTATGACAAGAACACTTAATCTTGTGCCATCATCTTGCTCTGTCATGAATCCGCTATGAACCCTCTGCATGTCTTCCTGCCTCATGTCTTCTCCTGGCCCTCATGGTGCCAAGAATCCACAGTCTGAATGCAAAAGTTCCTTCCCTCTGTCACCCCTCGCCTGCCCTAGTCAGCTGCCACTCCGGCATCTTCTCTTCCTGCTTTGTCTTATGCTTCCTGATGTTCCTTCTTGCTTGTGATTTCTTTTCATGATTGGACAGTGACTCTATTCTAAGATCTAGGTGAAATGTAATCAAATGAGGAAATTTTTGTTATATTGATGTTCTGTAAGCCAGATCCAAAAATATAGGTCCCATGGTTTACCTAATTTGCAATAATGAGTATGCATCTAGGATAATCTTATCAGATGATCAGAAAAGCTCAAAAGCTATGTACAAAATGATGCTAAATGAAATGAACCCTAAGATAAATGAACCTCAAGATATGGACACATGAAGTTTTCCTTTGTTGTTTATAATGTACTACATGATTTTTTCCTCTTTTTTAGGTCTTCTTCCTGTGGTATATCCCCTGTTGTCACTGTATTTGATTTTGGTACCTTGCAACTTGTATATATATATTTATCTAATTTGGGGAGGAGAAGGGGAATAACAAAATGCTGAAACAGGGACACAGGATGACACATTGCAACAATGAGACTCACTCCATGTTTGGAATGAGCTTTACAACTTCTGGGGATGGTGGTGGAGGAGTGGGGGAGGTGGGGAAAGAAGGGATAGGAGAAAAAGGAGGGGGTAGCAATGTTTGTCAAGAAATGTACTCATGCCAGGAGCTGGTGTCTCACACCTGTAATCCTAGCTACTCAGGAGGCTGAGATCTGAGGATCGTGGTTCAAAGCTAGCCAAGGCAGGAAAATCTGTGAAACTCTTATCTCGAATAAACCACTAGAAAACCGGAAGTGGCGCTAGCTCAAGTGGTAGAGCACTAGCCTTGAGCTGAAGAGCTGAGGGACAGCGCCCAGGCCCAGAGTTCAAGCCCCATGACCGACAAAAAAAAAATGTACTTATTACCTTGCTCATGTAACTATAACCCCTCTGTACAGCATCTTTACAATAAAATAAAAATAAAAAGAACGGGAACTTCTTTCATCATTCCACACTGTGAAAATCTCCAGAGAATGAGTGGAACAGTCCATGTAGTGAAGTGTCCAAGACTCTGGAAGTCCAGGTAAATTGATGAGTAGGGGCCAGTAACCTTCATTAGCAATCTTTTTACAAATCATCTATAGGCTTACAATTAAGGACCTCCCAATCTTACAACTAAGGACTTCCTAGTCATCTGAAACATGAGCTAGTTTCATCTTTATTCTAGTTTTCCAAAAGACATGTCAGTCTAAATAACAACAGAGAGATTCTCTGATCTCTTTTGTCCTGACAATGAGTTTATTTAGGAACAAGTCAAAGCATTGCAAGGTATGATTTTTCAATTCCATGATTGACCTAGGGCAAGAGGAAACTCTTAAGGACAAAAGAAAGATATACTTTTCAGATTTTTTTCTTATTCTGTTTCTTTGCAGTTCCTTGTAAATTGTTTAACTTAGGAAAATTATGTTCAGGTTCTGGGGCAAATGTCTCAATAAAACTACACAGTTTTTAACAAATGATGCTCATTGTTACCCAATTTAAAGTTTGTAAAACAATGTAAAGAAAGAAAGTCTTCATTATAAAACATTACTCTTTTTTTTTTTTTTTTTTTGTCGGTCGTGGGGCTTGAACTCTGGGCCTGGGCGCTGTCCCTCAGCTCTTCAGCTCAAGGCGGAGCGCTCTACCACTTGAACTACAGCGCCACTTTCAGTTTTCTGGTGGTTTATTGGAGATAGGAGTCTCACGGTCTTTCCTGCCCGGGCTAGCTTTGAACCGCGATCCTCAGATCTCAGCCTCCTGAGTAGCTAGGATTACAGGCATGAGCCACCAGTGCCCGGCTAAAACATTACTCTTAATATCATACAGAAATCTCAAAAAATTATTCTGTGTCTGGTATAGACTTACCAGTTATTATATTTTATAGATTCCTTATAAAATTTACATTCATAACAGGCAGGTACAAATTAATACATAGAATCATTCATATATATATCTATTCATATATATTTGTGTGCTTGTATGTATAATTTATCCTTTACCAGAAATCTATTATCCTAAATTATCCTAAGTGGTCTAGTGTGTGTAAATGTCTAAAATATTTTTCTTGAGTATTTTCTAAAATACTTTTCTTCTAGGAAGCAATCAAATCTTTATATATGATAATTTTATCCAGTCAGCACCATAACGATATCAACTTTCTAAGAGGAATACACTATTTTATTTCTTAAAATAAGTTCTGAAAAATGCATAATACTGTTTCAGAATCTTTATCATTGCCCCCAAAGAGCATAAGCCTTTTATGGTTACCCAATTTGGATTCTATGAATAAACATTTTATTGTTGATAATCCTGTTGAGTAAAAAATCAATCAACGTATTTCCATCATATGTATTTTAATGAAACTTCCCTCAGCTGTTTAAATTTACCCAGAAGTCCTGTTTTTCCTTTACTTAAATGGTTTAAAATACTGTTAGTGGTTTGAGATAGAAAATGCATTGTGTATGTAAGCATATCAGTTTTAACTTTTATTTTTTACTGGAAAGTATCCTGTGAGGCATCGCTAGCGTAATTTCTTTAGATTTTTAAAGAAAGATGGGATTCAGAGTAGCTAAGGCAACCATCTGAGATGCCTGTCAGAAACAACTCCCTGTTTATGATGTAAGTAAGCCCAACAAACATTTGCTGAGTACTTATGGAGGTTTTAAATGTAATTGTGAAATAAGGCCAGTTTTCTAGGAACGTATAATCTAGTAGATGTGCAGATACATGAGCAGCTTATCAATAAAATGTGTTGAATATGACAATAATGACAGTTATAAGGCAAAATTGTGAAAATGGAATGAGTGCTTTTGCTTTTCTTTAGCTAACATACGTTGGACACCTACATGCCAGCTGGCAGGTGCTGGTACCTAACATGGACATAGTTCCATTTTATTCTTTTGGGGGATAGATTTTAATTAATTAGTCATCTAGAATGTGCAATGAAATCAAAAGAAGTGCTTTGAAAGAAAGAACACAGGTTCAGGTGCAAGGCAGGACCTGGAGGGCTAAAGGTTCAGGAAAGGCTCGTTTCTTCTAGTTCCTTTGACAACCCGTAGGTCAAAGAGGTCAGCCTCTCTCATAGAATTATTTTTTAATGCATAAGTAACAGATTTTCCCAATATAGTCTAGTTTGCATAGAGAAAGAATTTCACAGCTGTAAGGTGTCACATCCCGGAATAATACCTGTTGTACCCCCGAGTCACTGCAGCAGGTGTGAAACTCCCCACCAACACTAGGGTACAGCATGAAGAGGCATGTTCCTCTGTCTCTGGTCCTGGGATGTCTGCGGCCATTCCAGTGAAATGAGTTTTGGGAGAATCTACTTCTTCTCTAGCTGCCTTGCAGAAATGAACTCCCAGGAATAGGAGCAGAAGTAACATAACACTACAGAAGCTTAAGTTCAGATTCCTCACCTGCACGGGTTGCTTCCAAAACCATGCACAGTGTCGTGGGTATTTATTTTATTCACATATTTTTATAAAGTTTAGAAAAGACTTCAATCTCAACAAATTAAGGCTGTTTTTGTTTCTTTAAATTTTTATTTTATTGTAAAGGTGATGTACTGAGGGGTTACAGGTACATACTAGTAAGGCAACGAGTACATTTCTTGTCTGACAGTGTTGCTCTGGTTTTCCATCCATCACATTTCCTCTGTCAGATGGTTTTATAGAGGCCCCAGGAATTTCTGGGACCCACCAGTGAGAAAATGGAGTTAGAGTATTTAAATTTGCATGGTGTGGGATTGGAAGTTTTCAGGTATTCTGGAAAGAGTTAAACCCCAAACTAATGATGATCATTGTGGTACGGAATGGGAATGGTTTCTGAAAATACTTCTGTGTCATTGTGCTGTCTCATCGGCATTATGACATATCATGGCGTTATAATGTAAGTCTGTGCATAGTATGAAGGCACCTTGTAGTGGCAGCACAAGTGTTTGGGTAACAGAGGAAAAAGAAAGTCAGAAATGGCAGGGTCAGACACTAGTCTTGGTAATAGCTTTGTAATCATTAGACTGTAGAACTGTAAACAAAGAATCTGGTTGTCATGCTATGCACAGATAATTGTAAATTAATGAAAGCTTGAGGAATGAGAAACATTCAAAAGTAATTCACTGGGAAGCACAGACACACACATACACACACACACACACACATAAACACAAACAATGGAGCACACATATTTGAAAATCAGGGTATCCTTTAAGACTTAGTGTTGACTCTCATGGAAGCACATTCTCAGTATTGCTCCTTGGTGAACATCAACTTTGCTGGAATACTAAGATCTTGCTTTACTACCAAAACCACCCTCTTATATTTACATTGTACAAAGGATATATATATATATATATATATATATATATATATATATATGTATATATATATATCTAATTTAGTAATAAGGGTTATTACTAATAAAATTCATTTTTATTACTAAAATCTTTATAAAACAGAAGGGTTACAATTATGTAAGTCAGGTAAAGAGTATATTTTCTTTTGGACAATGTCACCCCTTCCCTTGCTCTCTCCCAGTTTTTCCCTTCCATCTTACCCACAAGTCGTATAGCTCATTTTCAACATGGTGTCCAGTGAGTACGGTTGCTGCATTTGTTTACCCTTTCTCCCTCCATTTCGATGCCTCCCTCCCCTCCCAAAGACATATAGACAAACAGCAAAACAAAAAGAAAAAACAAAAACAGCAAAAAAGACGATCATTAATAATGAGGGAATTTAATAAGAAGGCCATCTCGTAACTGGTATAGTCAGAGGCCAATCAGGAGTCAGAAGTGCCACTATCAATGTAAGCAGGAAAAAGTCTTTAACATGGAGAACTGCTGTAACAGGCATTTTCCACTAGAGAGTAAGAACACTCTAGGGACTATCGGATCCGCAGTGATGAGCACAGCCCCTTTAGAGGTCTGGGGCAGAAGATCCAAGGAAAACACAGCTGAGGATGAGATTCAAATGCTCCTGATGCGTGAGCCATGATGCGTGAGGGTGGAGCCATGCTGCAGTGCCAGGGCCCTCGGCTCCTGGTCTGAGGCGGAAAGCCCAGCTAAAGATAGAAGAAGGACCTGCTGAGAAACTGTCCCGTGGACCCGCCCTCCGAGGTGTCAGGAGACGCTGTGTAAAGGATGCCCTGCTTGTGCTTCATGCTGTTGAGAAACCAAGAAGGGAATAGCCAGACATGGAGAGAACAAAACGTTCTCCCTCCGAGGCTCCTCAGCATTCTGCTGACAAAGCTCTGCAACGGGGAAGAGGAAGACGTTCAAGGGTCATACACAGACAGTGATGTTCCAGGGACTTGGGCCTGAGAAGCAGGGAGACAGAAACCTGCCATTGCCAGGAAGCTACAAATAAGGAGCTAGTTCAAAAGTTAGGGGACCTAAAAATAAAGCACAAAGATGATTAAGTGTACAGTGAGAGGATGCCACTGTAAGTTGTGGGAAGGTTGTGACTAAATTGAGACCAGGGAACAATTGTTAGTCTCACAGTAAGAAATACTTGCTAGTTGTTGGAAGTAAGAAAAACAATACCTAGGCAAGGTGGCAAGAGCCCTGTGGACTCAACACATCAATCTGAAACTATACATAGGAGGAGGAAGAGATTACGGCAGTAATTTAATACGGGCAACAACTGGTAGGAATAACCAGTGTCAAAAACAAGGAAATAAGATGGCACTTATTCTCAGATGTTGCCCAACCCCTCTCCTCACCACCCACAAAATACAAGAGTATAGAGAAACAGTGAACAATTAAAAGAGGTTAGTGAGGTTGCCAATTGGGTCAGCAGACGAAATTTATTAGCATTTCTGCATTCAAGGTGAACAAATTAGAAATATCATTTAAAAGGAGAAAAAATTATGTGTGTAGCATAATGAAAAGCTGTTGTTTGAACATAAATTAATCTACCAAAGAAATATGCATGCAATTTATGAAGAAATTTATAACACCTAGTTGAATTTTTTTGTTAAGGAACATAAAAGGAAATATGTGTAAATGGAGAATTATATCATGTTCATAAATTCCTCTGAAGGGAAATGGTACTAGTCAAGGCTAAGAAATACTGTTGTATTCTTTTTGATGAAAACAAAACAATTATAGAAGTAAATAGAATGTCCAAGATGAAGAGAAAGCAATTTTATAAAATGATATTATCATATATGTGTAGATACATTTGAATTTTTTTTTTGTCAGTCATGGGGCCTGAACTCTGGGCCTGGGCACTGTCCTTCAGCTCTTCAGCTCAAGACTAGCACTCTACCACTAGAACCACAGCACCACTTCCAGCTTTTTCTGCTTATGTGATGCTGAGGAATGGAACCCAGGGCCTCATGCCTGCTAGGCAAGCACTCTAACACTGAGCCACCCTCCTAGCCCATATGTGAATTTTTAGTGACATAATTGAAATAATAGTAAGACACAATAAATTGAGAAAAAAGTGGCCTTGAAAAGAAAGGTGAACAAGCTGACCTTTAAAGAAACATACATTAAAAAAATACACTCTAGATTTGGAGTTCTAGGGACTTTCAAGAAAAGAAATATTTTTATATCATTGGAACAATTTCCTAAAACAATTTTTCCCATGTGCAAAATTATGGCCACATGCATGCAGATAGTGTTTACCAATTTTGTTTTCCTTGTAGATATAAGTTCAAATACTAAATGAAATGTCAGCAGATTTACTAAGCAATATATAAACAATCTATCAAGACACAATTATATAATGACCAATCATATAAGAATGTTTTGTTAGTAAACCTATCAACCAAAAGAATATAAAAGGATGTAAACTATTCTTAATTTCTGTAAGCATTAATAATTATACTTGATGAACCACAACACATATTACTCATCAGATAATGCATAAACTTGGAACCCTAAAAATAGAAACATGCTTCCTAACTTAAAAATATTTTTAGTTATTTAAGATGTTTTGTTTCCAATATTGTTAATTTGGGGTTAATGTTTTCTTGTTAATATTTAGTTGTACAGCACCATTGGAGAGGCTGGATAATAGAAGAGTCCACATTGTTGTTCCTGGCAGAGGGCGGGGTGGTAAAAGTTGACATGCTCACAATCATTCCTTCACACATGGTTGTAATTGCTACCTGTTCTCCAGGCCCACACTGGCTTTGAACCACCATCCTCAGATCTCAGCCTCCTGAGTAGCTAGGATTACAGGCATGACCCACCGGCACCTGGCCAAAAGATATTTTTATTTGCAATAATATAGCTTTAAAATATTTCTGGAAAATCATGAGCTGAGTATGACTGAATGCAGAATCAATAATGCATATACCAATGGATTTGTTTTCCACTGAGAATGGTAAGTTGCAGGCAAATAAATATATTTCTTATTTAATAGAGCAACACAAGTATGAAAGCACCAAAGATGTGCAGTTTCCAACTTGGTGTATTTAAATGATAGCATAATCTGCGGGAAGAGAGCTATTTAAAGTTGGTGATTTCCTCTAGATTACAACCTAAATTGAAAGTAATCATTGTAAAACTTTTGTCTGAGCATGATTAAATTGTGCTATATTCAGTCTAAATAAATAACTATGAAAATTGAAGAAAAATGGAAGTATATTCATAATTTTTATAACTAAGGCAAGATGGTTCTGGCATCGGAACACATACTCTTATCAAAAGAATAAGAAAACAAAATAGACTAAAATGATTCACAATTGAATAGCAGTGAATTTCAAGTCGAGACACATGGATTATAGTTCTTGGATAATAAATGACTTTTTAAAATAAGATGCTTTACAGTTTATCTGACAAGATGAATTTTAGATGGAAAAGTACTAGAAGAAAAACACTTTGGACTGTAGATTTATAAATATCTTCGGATGAAGACAGTTTTGAAAAGGATGTCCTAAGGTTTGATGCTATAAAATAAATATTTAGATTTTTATAATTACATAAAAAATTAAAAACAACTTACTGTGCAAAAAACCAGATAAATAATAGCAAAAAAATCACACACATAAAACCAAACAGCATTGCAGGACAATCATTTGCAAAATCCTTATAAATCCTGAATATATGAATCACTACAAAGAAAGGGAGAAAAGTCGACTGGGAAACAAAAATATAGGAAGATACCAAGGCTTTATATTTATACCATTCTTGTGAGATAAATAAAAATTGCATCAGCTCTCTTTTAAGTAATTTAAGCAATATTCATTGAAATTCTTCAAAATATACTCACCTTTTATTTAGCAATTCTATTTCTAGGAATTAGTCCTAAAAAGAAATGAATAAGGACAGAAAAATGAGTAATTTTAAAAAATGCAATAAGTGAAATATACACAAAGGTACCAGTGCAATTTAGTTGAGATGTGGCTTTCTTTCACTGTATTATTAGATTTGCTCATATTTTATGAATAAGGATTTTTCAAGTCTGCTCCTGAGAAATATTGGACTGCTTCCGTTTACCAAATCCAGATAGCCAGAGGTCAGCAACCCAGGCTGCTTCTACTGTTAGAGACAAATCACAACAATTTAAACGTCTTAGTGGACTTCTTTTATGATTCTAGAATTTGATGAATGGTCTGGATCAAAAATGATGATGGTGTGGGCCGAAACGGATTCCGAATTCCCCACTGCATCCCTTGAGCGGGCTGTATTTATAGCTACAGAAAATGAAATGCCATGGAAAACGGAAGCGACCCGTACACAAAGGGGCCCAGCTCACTGCAGCGTGCTCTGACTTCTTCAAACCTCTTCAAATCAGCACCTGCGACTTGGGATTGGCTTAGACTCAGCACCTGCGACTTGTGATTGGCTACCTAGGCAAGAGTCGGCTATAGTCTGTTTACTTATCAAGTTAGGCTGTGGTTGACTATGCATGGAGACACCTTTACATCAAGTGTAAAATGTCTTTAGGCAGCCTTTGGAGACAGTCAACACCACTGAACAGCAGAACCCCTTTCAGTGTCCGGAGATTCTTTCCAGCAGACTATGTTTCCTGGCCTTTTTCTCAGACTAGAGGTGGTAGTGACTTCTTTGTTGCTTGTGCTACTTCTGGACCTCTTGGGGTCTTTCTCCACCCATTTCAGTAGTTAGATATCTTCTACTACTTTATAACCCCATACAGGAAAAGTTCCCCCTGGAAAAGAGCAGTGTGGTTTTGGTATATTAATGATAGAGCTGATTTTATTAGTCATTACACATTTTTCTTTAGTTTTTAATTATTTGTTATGCTTTTGCCTTGAAATTTGAAGTCTATCAATGATAACGTGTAAGTCACAGGCTCTGCTTTAGACATTGTTTAATGTCTAACAATAGTTGTTTAATGTCTAAAAATAGTTTGAACAAATCAATGAATAATGGGGCTAAGACATTAAGTGGCTAAAGTGGAAGTGTTCATGTACATGTACAAAATAATAGGAGAGACAGCCTAGGAAAAATAAGTGCTAATTAGTGTGCTCTCTCGGAATCTCAAGAGTTCCTTAATACCATCCCCAAAGTTCAGTTATGTTAGGATTATTTGGAATTCAGTTTCTTGAAGCACATTACTTAACATTGGCTCAATTTGATGGGCAGTGGTGGCTCATGCCTGAAGTCCTAACCGAGGCCAGTGCAGGCAGAAAAGTCTGTGACACTCTTACCTCCAATTAACCAGTAAAAAGCCAGAAGTGGAGCCAGGGCTCAAGTGGTAGAGTATTAGCCATGATCAAAAAAGCTAAGGGACAGTGCTCAGGCCTCAGTATCCACACACACACACACACACACACACACACACACACACACACACACACACACACAAACACACACAGTTCAATTCTCCAAGTTAAACATGTTCCACTTGAAGAATTTTAATTCTGTTCTCCAAAGAATTAGTCTGAGTTGCATGATTCCTGTTAAATGAAGAATAAATAGTCCTCCAAAGTAAACCTAATTTACTTCACTACAGTACTTGTGGCTTATATTAGGTTCTTTCTAATAATAAAAAATATTAAAGTGCTAGACTGCATTTTCCTCAGAAGATAAAAATATCAATACCGTACTCAATGAGGTCTACAAAATCCGGTATTTGGCAATGAAAGCACATTATTCAAAGACACTCCAGTCACATGTGTAATTCATTAGGGCTCAGCGGAGAAACTTATCTTGAGGTTTTTGTTGTTTATCCTCAGCAACTGAGAACCACATCCTTAATAAACTTTGCAAGAGAATGAATAACAGCTGAATCGGTGTGGCTTTTCCAAGCGAAGTACCCTCCGATTTGTTCATGTGTAGCATATTAGTTCAGACATTCTGTTTATGAGATTTTACCAATACTTAATTTTCCTCTACAAATCTCTTGGTAACTTCTAGATGCCAGGATGGATTCATTTAAGAAAACTCAGCACATACTTCAAGGTGCTAGATATTTCATTATGTGTATAGCCCACCCAAACTTACTTTAACACAAATTCTTGTGTTTTCCACCCTTCTTGGGAATGACACAAGAGTTTAGTTGTGAATTCTGCTCAGTAATCACCATTAACATCTATGAATTGAGAGCCAAATCCATGTTATACACGGAAAAGAATTAGAAACCACGTAATGGACCTAGCTTCAACCTGTTTGGAAAAATGAGTCTCTCCTCTCTCCAACTCACAGTACCAAGAGAATTCTTACCTTCAGAAACCAAAGAACAGCTGTTTGCTAATGGATCACAGCAGGCGAGTAAACACAGCAGTCTGAGCAGGGGATATTTCTCACTCTTGTGCAACTTGTTTCTCAATATTTTATTCTCTGTTGTGGATTATAAAGTGTGCATGTGAGAGTCAACATCAGGCAATCACTCTTCTCCCCGCATGAGAAATACCATTTCAAGTTATATTAGTAATTCATATATTCTGAACACTGTGCAACTCAATTCTTCGTGGACTAAAATGAGTTCAAAATGGAAACAGGTTTTGGGTTTACTTTTCTCATTAATCAGAACAACAACATTTTAAGAAGGAAATCTTTCTTTCAGGTGAGAGACCCCTGATTTGCCTATTTCTCTGTGCTATGATGTTTCCAGTTGCTGCATGCTTTCCATAATTATTATAATAATTACAATTATTATAATAATGTAGGTGAGATAAAAGCATGAACAAGAGGAGTAGTGATTGGAATAAGATTTTTTTAAATGAACATTTCAAGGGTTTAAAATACTTCAGAGGGGTCATACACAAAAAGAAACAGGAAAAAGAGAAAGAAGCCCAACAATATAAATTTTTCTTTTGGTAATTAGGAGGGTTTTGGTAGCATTGAGATCTAATTAGAGTCTACATTATGAAAGAGAATTCATTATTGATTACTCTTTCAAGAATAAAGACCAGGAGCATTTATTTGGAGTTAAGTGTGTTTTGCATTTCTTTGGGTAGGGCTATATTTGGAACAATACTTGATATGTTCAGATTCAAAGTAGTCTCTTTTGAGTCTAGGTTATGGTTGCAGAGGATGCTCAGAAATAGTAGCTATAGAGGAAGGATCATTTTGTAGAGCACGAGCTTGTCTGCAAGTTATGGGAAGGTCTTAAGAAGACACACAACAGTAAGTATGCATATGGTATAAAATGTTCTCTATCATTTTACCTTCAAATACAATGGCATTCACTCTCTTTTATCTTGATGTTGCTCAAAAACATAGATACTTGGGCTATATAGCCTCAAAGACAAAAAGAAGAAGAGTTAGTACAATCTCAAAGTATAAACGTTCCTAAAGGAATGTTTGATACTGGCAGTGCCCTGCTGTTTTACCTACATGCTGCTTATTTTCTTCTTACCTCAGGTAAGGCCACGTTCCAAACACCACACTTTATCTCAGACAAACAGAAGACAGTGTAAGGTCTCTAAAATAAAATAATGAGAGGCTTAAAGTGATTTTCTTAAAACAGGACCGTGAAGACGTAGGATGGGACAACACTTGCCATCTGACACAGAACAAAACAAAACAAAACAAAAACCCTAGCAGAATATTTTTGGGGAAAAAGTTTTCAAGACATTATTCATTAATGCAGACAACAGTCCTTGAGTTGTGAGAAAAAAGGTGAACCAAGCCTGTTACGTCCAGTTGACCATTTTTTAAAATTTATTTTTATTATTTTTATTTTTGTCAGTAGTGAGGCTTGAACTCTGGTCCTGGGAGCTGTCCCTCAGCATTTCAGCTCAAGCCTAGTGCTCTACTGCTTAAGGCACAGCGCCACTTCGCGTTTTCTGAGTGGTTTATTGGAGACAAGAGTTTCACGCCACTTTTGGGCATTTACCCAAATGTTTACAAACAAGACCACACTAAAGCTACCAGCACAACTATGTTTTTTTTTTTTTTTAAATTTTATTTTATTTTATTTGAGAACATACTGTACAGAGGGGCTACAATTACATGGGCAGGATAACGCATACATTTCTTACCAAGCATTGCAGCCTCCTCCTTTGTTTACCCTTCACCTCCCTTCCCTGCCTCCCCCCTCCCCCCACCCAATTATACCCCCCTCCCCCCCCACACGACATTGTAAAGCTGGTTTTGACATGACATTTTGTACTTCTCATTGTTGCAACAGGTCCACCTGAATCCTTAAACGACTTGTTTGTCCCCATCTCCTCCACATGTTATACTGACATCAAATATAGTGAAAGCGGGGGTTACATTGTGGGGGAGGGACATACAAAGCAACAAAGAAATAATCTTATAAATGCGTTAGAAACACATGCATGAAAGAAACGAAAACATTAAAATATATATTTAAGGGTTCATTTTCCTAACATCACATTATCTGACCTTTTCCGCTTGACTCATACCTATACTAGATATTGCAAATAAGGGAAACCATGGGACCTATGCTTCTTTGGGCCTGGCTTACTTCACTTAATATAATTTTTTCCAAACCTTTCCATTTCCTAACAAATGGGGAAATGTCATTCTTTCTGATGGAGGCATAGAATTCCATTGTGTATATATACCACATTTTCTTGATCCATTCATCTACTGAGGGGCATCTGGGTTGGTTCCATATCTTAGCTATGGTAAATAATGCTGCAATAAACATAGTTGTGCTGGTAGCTTTAGTGTGGTCTTGTTTGTAAACATTTGGGTAAATGCCCAAAAGTGGGATTGCTGGATCATAGGGGAGATCTATGTGAAGTCTTTTGAGGAACCTCCATACTGCTTTCCAAAGTGGTTGAACAAGTTTACATTCCCACCAACAGTGAAGTAAGGTTCCTTTCTGTCCACATCCCCTCCAGCATCTGTTGTTGTTAGAGTTCTTGATTTTTGCTGTTCTAACTGGAGTGAGGTGATATCTCAAAGTTGTTTTGATTTGCATTTCTTTGATGGCTAGGGATGTTGAACATTTCTTCATGTGTCTATTGGCCATCCTTCTTTCTTCTTCAGAGAAGCTTCTCTTTAAGTCTTTCGCCCACTTATTTATTGGGCAGTTGTTTCTTTGAGGATTTGTTGTTGGGTGGTTTAATTTTTTGAGTTCCAAGTATATTTTAGATATGAGACCCTTGTCCGTTGTATGGCTAGTAAAGATCTTCTCCCAATCGGTGGGCTTTCTATTGATCTTGCCAGCTATGTCATTTGCCCTGCAGAAGCTCTGCAATCTTATGCAATCCCATTTGTCCAACCTTTCTTTGATTTGTTGTGCTTCCGGGTCTCTATTCAGAAAATTTCGGCTTGAGCCAAGGAGACCTAGGGTTTCTCCTATTCCATCCTGTAATGTTTTCAGAGTGTCTGCTTTGAGTTCAAGGTCTTTGATCCATTTGGAGTTGATTCTGGTGCAGGGTGATATATAAGGATCTAGCTTTAGTTTTCTACATGTAGCTAACCAATTTTGCCAGCACCATTTACTGAAGAGGCTGTCTTTCTTCCATTCTATTGTTTTAGCTTCCTTATCGAAGATTAGATGGCTATAGGTCTGTAGGTTCATTTCTGGGTTTTCAATTCTATTCCATTGGTCCTGAGGTCTGTTCTTATGCCAATACCAAGCTGTTTTGATTACTATGGCTTTATAGTAGAGTTTGAAATTTGGTATTGATATTCCTCCAGCAGTGTTCTTTCCGTTGAGGAGCGTTTTTGCTATTCGGGGTCTTTTATTGTTCCATATGAATTTTTGGATTGCCTCTTCTATTTCCTTGAAGAATGAGGGTGGAATTTTGATAGGTATTGCGTTGAATTTGTAGATAGCCTTGGGAAGTATTGCCATTTTCACGATGTTAATCTTGCCAATCCAGGAGCATGGGAGGTTTTGCCATTTTTTAAGTTCTGTGTTGATTTCCTTTTTCAAGATTTTAAAGTTTTCATCATAGAGGTCCTTCACTTCTTTGGTTAAGTTAATTCCTAGGTATTTTATTTTTTGTGGGGCTATTACAAATGGAGTTGCTTTCCTAATTTCAGCCACACTTTTCTCATTGTTGGCATATAGAAAAGCCATTGATTTTTGGGGGTTAATTTTATAACCTGCTACTTTGCCAAAGTTTTGAATCAGCTTGAGTAATTTGGGAGTGGAGTCTATGGGATTCTTTAAATACAAGATCATGTCATCTGCAAAGAGGGAGAGTTTTATTTCTTCTTTCCCTATTTGGATCTCCTTTATGTCTGCATCTTGTCTTATTGCTGTAGCTAGGCATTCTAATACTAGATTGAAGAGAAGTGGAGAGAGTGGGCATCCTTGTCTTGTTCCTGAGTTAAGAGGAAATGGCTTTAGTTTTTCACCATTGAGTATAATGCTGGCTGTAGGTTTGTCATATACAGCCTTTATTGTATTGAGGAATGTTCCATGGATTCCTAATTTTTCCAGAACCTTCATCATAAAGGTGTGTTGGATCTTGTCAAATGCTTTTTCTGCATCTATTGAGATAACCATGTGGTTCTTATTCTTGCTCCTGTTGATGTGATGAATAATATTAATTGATTTGCATATATTGAACCAGCTTTGCATCCCTGAAATGAATCCTGTTTGATCGTGGTGTATGAGTTTTTGGATGAATTGTTGAAGTCGATTGGCCAAAATTTTGTTGAGAAGTTTTGCATCAATGTTCATCAAAGAAATGGGTCTATAGTTCTCTTTCTTTGATGAGTCCCTCCCTGGTTTTGGGATGAGGGTTATGATGGCTTCATAGAATGTGTTCGGTAGTGAGCTTTCTCTTTCAATTTCATTGAAGAGTTGGAGGAGTATTGGTGTGAGCTCTGCTTTGAAGGCCTTGTAAAATTCCGCTGTAAAACCATCTGGTCCTGGACTTTTCTTAGCTGGGAGGTCTCTTATTGCTGTTTCTATTTCAATGCTTGATATGGGCCTATTAAGCTGGTTTAACTCATCTTGGTTTAGTTTTGGCATGTCAATATTTGCTAGGAAAAGGTCCATTTCTGTCAAGTTCTCAAACTTATTAGCATAAAGTTTTGAGAAGTATTCCCTTATAATGTTCTGAATCTTGGTTGTTTCCGTAGTGATGTTTCCATTCTCATCTCTGAGTTTATTAATTTGGGTGGAGCACAACTATGTTTATTGCAGCATTATTTACCATAGCTAAGATATGGAACCAACCCAGATGCCCCTCAGTAAATGAATGGATCAAGAAAATGTGGTATATATACACAATGGAATTCTATGCCTCCATCAGAAAGAATGACATTGCCCCATTTGTTAGGAAATGGAAAAACTTGGAAAAAATTATATTAAGTGAAGTAAGCCAGGCCCAAGGAAACACAGGTCCCATGGTTTCCCTTATTTGCAATATCTAGTATAGGTATGAGTCAAGCGGAAAAGGTCAGATAATGTGATGTTAGGAAAATGAACCCTTAGATATGTATTTTAATGTTTTTTTCTTTCATGCATGTGTTTCTAACGCATTTATAAGATTATTTTTTTGTTGCTTTGTATGTCCCTTCCCCACAGTATAACCCCCACTTTCACTATATTTGATGTCAGTATAACTTGTGGAGGAGATGGGGAAAAACCAGTTGTTTAAGGATACAGGTGGACCTGTTGTAACAATGAGAAGTACAAATTGTCATGTCAAAAATGAGCTTTACAATGTCAGTGGGAGGGGGAAAGAGGGGAAGGATTGGGTGGGAGGGGAGGGGGGAGGCTGGGAAGGGATGTGAAGGGTAAACAAAGGAGGAGGCTGCAATGCTTGGTAAGAAATGTATGCATTATCTTGCCCATGTAATTGTAACCCCTCTGTACAGTATGTTCACAAATAAAATAAAATAAAATATTTTTTAAAAAAAGAGTCTCACGCACTTTCCTGCCAGGGCTGGCTTTGAACCGTGGTGCTCAGATCTCAGCCTCCTGAGTAGCTAGGCTTACAGGCGTGAGCCACTAGCACCAGTCCTGGCTGACCTTCTTTTTTTTTTCTTTTTCTTTTTTTTTTTTTTGTCGGTCGTGGGCCTTGAACTCTGGGCATTAGTGCTGTCCCTCTGCTCTTCAACTCAAGGCTAGCGCTTTACCACTTGAGCCACAGCACCACTTCTGGTTTTCTGGTGGTTTATTGGAGATAAGAGTTTCATGGAGTTTCCTGCCCGGGCTGGCTTTGATCCATGATCCTCAGATCTCAGCCTCCTGAGTGGCTAGGATTACAGGTGTGAGCCACCGGCGCCCGGCCTGGTTGACCTTCTTAAGAGAGTTTTCATGCTAAGATTCTAGCTGAGGAGGCAGAGCTGAGGACCTAAGTTCCCCTAAGGAGCTAGGTTTTAGGATAGTAACAGAGAGGTGACACATTGAAAGGTAAACATTAGATGTGAGACGTTCGATCACAGGGCTTTGGAATAGTGGCTGTTCCTACTAAGCTGAATAGAAAAACGTAATCATCCACAGAAATGTACACAAGAAAACTAGCCTTGACTAAAGGCTTGTCCATTGAGTCAAAACACACCAAAAGATCCAACTGCTTTCAAGTAAACTTAACTAAGTACAAAAACAAAGCTCAAAAATATTTATACATATGTAAAACTATCCATCATGTATAACATTTACAGTGTCTGGCAGACCTTGCAAATAATCCTGTATGCAAAGAAACAAAATACAACCTATGATGAACAGAAAAACCAATTTAAAAAGATACATTAATATTACATTTAGTAGAAAAACACATTAAAAGTTTATTAAAGACGTATTTCATCTACTCAAAGAAGAAAGCGGAGAATAGCAAGATGCAAAAAGACTCAAATTAGACTTCTACAGGTAAAAATTATGGGCAAAGAAAGAAACAAATTTTATTAAGTGAAGTAAGTCAGGCATCCAAGAGAGACATGTTTGCCCATATTTGTAGAAGCTAGAATTAATGTATAAATGTATACGTAAATATGTTGGGTGGTATGAAAGTGTATGCAAATGTATTAACTGAAATATAGTAGATTGAAAGAGGAACTCAAATAGTCTAATTTTTAGAAAGTCAAAGTTCAGAAACATATACACCAAGAAGTGGGTACTTGAAAGGGGTAGGATGGAGACAAGAGGTAAGGGGCAGGTGGATGAAGAGAAGAAGAGGGGGAAATGTAGTCAAGAATTCGATGTATGTCCTATAAGATTGATAGAAGGAAGGAGTGGGTAGGGGAGGGATCGGTGAGAATTTTGAAAGAGGAGATATTGATCAAGATGCAATATATTCTTAAATTACTTCATTAAATGGCCACTCTTTTCTACAACTACTTAAAGATAATTTTAAAAATCCCAAAGAAGAAATAAATTGCATGAGTTGGGCATGGTAGTGCATGACTGTAATCCCACCCATCTACTGACGAGGCAGAGGCAAGAGGATCACAGTTCCAATTTAGCTGCAGGGAATGTTACACAAAGGAAAGGGTAGAGATTGTAGTAACTGAAGTGGTAGAGCATTTACTTAGCAAAGGTAAGTCCTGAGGCCCAATCTCCAGTCCTGGGAAAAAAATAGAAATAAGTATCAAACAAAGAAAGGACAAAAGGAAGGAAGAGAGGAAAGAGGGGGGAGAGAGGAAGGAAAGAAGTCCTCCATCATATATTACAAGAGAAAAAGAACAGTTAAGTTTAATAGACAAGAATAGAACAACTGAAAAATGAAATGCAGAGGGGAGAAACAATCTGAAAAGAAGAAGAAAGATCATTACTGAGCAATGAAGCAACTTCCAGCAACACAATATGCTGTGAGTTTCAGTCCCTTAAGGAGAGGGGAAAACTCATTTGAAGAAATACATATTTACCCAAATTCGATGACAGCTGTAACCTTATCAATCTAACGACAGTCAACTGATACGAAACAAACGAAAGCAATAGTTATAACTAAGGAAGTCTAGGTAGATCCATCTTGTGCTATCTGTCATGTTCTGGGCACTTCATGGAGACAGGGCAATGTCAGAAGTAATAACCATGCCGAAATAACGATGGGGTGTGGGGGAAGGCCGGGCAGGGAATTCTGCATTGTGAGGGATCCCAGGCCTGATCTGGATCCAGGCCTCAATATCAATCCTCTGAGTCAGTGTGCTTGCTTAGATGGGAAATAAATACTGTCAATATCCACTCACCCTCATTCATTTTCTTCTGTTTCTCAGGATTTCCTGCAGTTGGATTGGATCCTAACTTGACAATAAGAACTGGTCAGCCCCATCCAACTTTCTTTCTTGGTCATCACTAGGGATTGAACTAAGAACCTTACATCTGTGAGGCGGGGGCTCTGCTGCCTGAGCCACATGTCCAGCCACTTTTTGTATCATTTACTTGCTTTGTGCCTAGGCTGGTCTGTGCTGCAGTCCTCTTGACTAGCACGTGCCACTATCCCCAGACATTGGGTTTCCTCCATAATGGGCACAACAGGTTTATGTCACCATGCTCAGCCACTGATTAAGATGGAAACTCACGAGAACGTTTTTATGTCTAGACTGGTCTTGAACCTCTGTCTGCTGAGTTCTACCTCCCTTGTACCTAAGGTTATAGGTTTGAGCCACTCTACCCAGCCTACCACACGATTGCTATCTTACCACAGTATTCCGAGATGGAGCTTGGCAGTCCAACCTGCACTGGACTCTGCTTGAGTAACAAATCATCCTTTGTTGTTTAAGCCCACCTAGATCTTAAGGCTTGCAATTGCAGTGTTTAATGTTGACCATCCCAGAGAAGACAGGGAGAAAGATACAAAAGGGGCTTTGGAACAGTCTAGGAACATGTCAGTTCTCAAGTCCATTCAAATTGAACTTTGAAAATGTAGATGGATTGATTGCCCCCTCTTCCATCTGCTGAGTGAGAGCTCCAGGTTGTCACAGGGTATAAACCACTCGCCATGGGTAAGAGGCATGAATCAGCTGTTGAGTATCTTCTTGCAGCGTCTCCCTTTGATCACTGGGATACTCAGTAGCGTGGTGTCAGGAAAGACCGTGCCCATGTAAGACCACGTTAACTCGTAAAGGATGGGGTTAGAGAATGTGTGAAAAGCACGCTTCTACCTTACCAAAGGCAACTTCCTCATCTTGTATTTCCTAAGAAGAAAATGCTCCATGCATTGAATTTTCACTGTCCTTTCATAGGGCCACTAAAACCAGAATGAGTTTGACACAGGTACCAGACAATTTTCTTTCTAAATCCACTCCAATTCTTCAGGCCATAGGTGACTCTTGCCTTGGGGTTGTTGCCAGGCTACAGCTTGAATCTATTGGTCTGACATACCTCAGAATTGCTCATCTTTTTTTTAAGTTTAGTAGCTCTTTTTGACCCCTGATAAAAGCAAAAGTTTACTGGCATTTTGAAAGGTGGCCTTCAGGACTTTCTGATGGTCCTTTGCTTTTTAGGGTGTTGGTAATGGTTCTTGGCACTCTCAGCCTTCTGCCACATTAAAAACAGCTCACCTTCAATAACCTTCACTGGCTAGTTCTTAGGAATGGAGGTGAAGTGGTAGTCAAGGTGATCGCTACTCAGTAGCAATACAGACTATTGCTCTCACCTTTGTGCAAGGTGTTAGAGGCATAATGTAAGTAAGAGGCAAGGCTGGGAGCAATAGACCAGCGGAGAGGACATTCAAGGTCACAGGTGGTAGGAGACTATAATGTATAGAATGAGAGAAATGACCACAATCTGGGAACTAAGGACTGAGGGTAGCCTTTCCACATTTTTTCATTTTTCTCTTTGGCTGGCACTAGGGTTTGAACTCATGAACTTGAGCTTGCTTGGCTTATTAGCTTAGCTGACTCTCTACATCTTATCCATGTTTTTAGCTGTTTTTTTTTTGCCAGTTATTTTTGAAGATGGAGCCTTGAGGACTTTTTTTTCTTGAGCTAGAGACTGGTTTTAAATCTTTGTTCAGATCTTAGCCTCCTAAGTAGCTGGGATGGTAAGTATGGGTCATGGGCAGCTCTTCCATTTTAAAGTAAAAAACAATTTTCCAGAAGAAAAAGATAGAAATGAATGTTAATGATAGGAGCAGTTTGGAGTTCAGGGAATCCACATTCTCCAGTGTGAAAATCAGCAAAGAATAAAGAAGTTCTTCCTCGAATGTCTCAGAGCTAAGGTGGATTAGAGACCAATCATTAAGTCTTTGTATTTCACTACCTGTTGTATGCTCCTGAAAGATTATAATATGCAGCATCTTCACACTCATATGCCTAAGATAGCTTTAAATATGGGAGTTACTACAGCATTCATGAATGCTTTCTCTTTCCCTTTCTTCTATTCATCCCTTTCCTCCTTCTCTCCTTTCTTTTTCCCTTTCACCTTCCCTTACTTTTTCTTCTTCTTCTTCCTTTCTCCTTCCCTTCTTTTCTTGCACCCCCTCCCCAGCTCTAGAAGCTTCCATTCTTACATGGAAAGAGTAGCTTTACATTTTCCTTTTCTTGATGTGCACCTCAGAGTTTTGAGAGTTGTATGTTAAGCAACAGTGACTTATGGTTTTGTTGCCATTGCTGCTTTCTGTACGTTTAAGCTTTGAGATGAATTGTGTTCTCCTCGCCTCGTCCCAGAGAAGATGCAGTCTTTTCTTCCAACCACTTGTCTGGAAACAAGTGACGGGAAGTCCTTGTAGGACCACTCAATGTAAGGACACCTGTCCTTCTTCCAAGACTTGGCCAATTTCAGAGGCTCAAGTTTTTTTCCTGGAGAAAGCAGAGCTGTCATTCTCACCCAGGACCTTCCTTTCTAGTTCCCTAGCTGCTACTGTCTGCTTCAGAGAAGAAATAAAACCCAGTGCAGCCTCCTGGTCTGGCCTTCAGAGCTGCTCTTTCTCCAGAAGGGCATTGCTGGATGGATCGGAGCTCTGAGGGCAGAGGAGCTGGTCTCTCTTTGGATCTAGAGCTCAGTTCATGTTGGATTTTTGTCTCATGTTTGGATTGCCTTCCCACTGCTTATAAATAGCCAGCTCATCTGCCTTCACAGATGAGGTGGCAGCTGTGCGGGTGGCTGGCTGTGAGCCTTCATTTGCACCTGTGTACCATATGGAACCCGATTGGCAGATCACCAGTTGTCAGTGCCATGCTCTAGGATGTGACACTTGGGAGGGAAAATGGAACGGAAGGTCAAGTTCAGAAACTTGGATCCTACTTTTGAAGCACAAAATAGAAAGGACCTCCAATCCGAAAATGCCCAGGTGAGAAAGAAAGAGGACATCATTCATAACGCTGACAAATGAAAGTCAAAGTTCCACATAGACAGAGAAGGAATGTGGCAGAAAAAGTCACCTGTAAACTTCCCAGGAGCGTCCTCATGCTGTTCGCGTAAGCCTCAGTGCAGACTAGGTTTCTTCTCACTGGCGAAGGACAGGACCACTGCTGAAAGCCTCAGTGTAGGAACAGCGGGATAAATGCAGAAATGAGCTCCAGGGACTTAAGGAATAATGCAAGGGGGGCAGGTAGGCTGGGTTGCCTTCCATCGGAATAGTCGACCTGAAGTTCGTTTGATGTCCCTTTTATTTGTGTGTCTGAAACACACACATGCACACACATACTCACACGTTCAAGTCTGTGGTGCACATTTACATAAACATGTATGTATGTGTGTACCTTCCATAAAAGAACGGAAGGACTTCAACCTATACATTAATTTATACTTTTGAATTCCTTTGTAATCAACTGTATCCAAACTTACTGTGCAAACAATGTGGTTCGTTTTGCAGTTCAATTCTACTTGAATTATTCAGGGGAGGTGACTTGAGGCCATTCATTGAGACAATTGGACTAAGTTTCCTTTCTTTTATGTATTACTTAGGTTATGGAGTGATTTCTGACTTTATGTATTACACACCTGGGGATTTTGGGTTATCTGATCGCAGAAATAGAGAGCTAACATCATGCTGTTATGATTTGAATAGGAAATGTCTTTCATAGGCTCACTTGGGAAAGGCTTTTAGTCCCCAGCTGTTAGAACTGCTTGGAAAGTTTTGGAAATGTTCAGAGGCAGAGCCTTCCTGGAGGAAGTAGGGAATTGGATCATGTCCTTGCTATCCTGGTCCCCGGTTCTCCTCTGTCTCCCTTTGTCCTATCTGCCATGATATGAGTAACTTCTGCCACAGGTTCCCACCACCATGGATGCTTTGGACTATAGGTTGGAATGTCTGCAACTGTAAACTAAAGTAAGAATAAAAATACCCCTCTAAATGGTTACATCCAGCTTTGTGTTCGCAGCATAAGAGCATGATTAACACATATTACTACAATTGTTGTATAAGATAGTCTCAGTTCCCCCGCTTTCACTATATTTGATGTCAGTATAACATGTGGAGGAGATGGGGACAAACAAGTCGTTTAAGGATTCAGGTGGACCTGTTGTAACAATGAGAAGTACAAAATGTCATGTCAAAACCATCTTTACAATGTCGGTGTGGGGGGGAGGGGGGTATGATTAGGTGGGGGTGAGGGGGGAGGCTGGGAAGGGAGGTGAAGGGTGAACAAAGGAGGAGGCTGCAATGCTTGGTAAGAAATGTATGCATTATCCTGCCCATGTAATTGTAACCCCTCTGTACAGTATGTTCTCAAATAAAAAAAAAAGATAGTCTCAGTTAATTACAGTAAAGGAGCTTGTATCTTCTAAGTTGGGAATCAATTAATTCACTTCACTGATTTGATGATTCAGTTATAAACAATTTAGCATTTTTGCGGGGGGAGGGGAAAGAATATGCCATTGGAGAGGCTGTCCACAGGCAAAGTTGTGAAGGAGAAAATTTCTCCTTGCCTCCTTTTCTCCTTCATTTTTAAAAACCTTGTTTTTCCTAGAGGTGATTAATTATTGATGCTAATGATATTGAAGAGAGCTATACTAATTATTATAAATCATTTCAAATCCTTACATTTAGTGTCTGCCAATTACTTGCTAACCATCTTCAGGCTATGGGATTTTATTATCAGACACTCTATTCTTTCTATAATACAAATTGAAATTATGAAACTAAAGGACTTAGACTAAGTCACATTGTCAAGAAATGGAAACTAAGATGAGCCCAGTGCTGATTTAATTTTTTCAAATCCACTGCCTTTTATTTCTATTGGCTTCCATTGTTGTCCACTTATTATTATTTTTTGGTTGGGAGAAATAGTGGCTTAAGATCTAGGCATTGCCTATCTTCTTCTATTTCCCATTGTTGATTACTGATTATCAGAGATAAATCTATTCATACTAGGACTAATATGGATTTATCAATTTATAGCTGCTAATACAGGTTACTGATAATTTCTTTTTAGAAAATTATTTTGCCTGGCTCTAGGCTATGGAGAGTTCCTTTAGAAAGCTCTTGGCTGAGAGATATATTCATTGGACAAATACTGAGTATGCATTAGCTCTTCTCTATAGAAAACTAAGTTTGAGCATAAGATTGCTGCAATATTGGCATCTGAGATATCAGCCCTTGAACCATGTGTAATTGAATCATTTGTGCATGTGAGAGGGTTGGTGTCTGGAGGAGAAATAGGACCAGGAGCAGCAGGACTTTGCTTCTCCCTGAATCTGATCCTAGAAGAAAATAGTTCAGTTTAGACTGTTGCTGGATTTGCGTTATTACTAACCAGTAACTTTGCCAGGCGTCATCTCTTACTGAAATCTAAAATCTAATCAAAGCCATGAAACAGATCTCAACAGATATTTGTCAAAAGAAGTTATGCCAGTTTCACATAGGTATATGAAAATATTCAAATGGGGTAATCTATAGGTTTTTAAAATACAGGATCATATCATCTGCAAAATCCCACTGGGAAATTATAAATTATACAGGATTCTAAACATTCACACAGTGAGACTAAAGGAGGATATTCTTAGGAGAGGATCACAAAGGCTCAATACAAATGTGCATATGCTCATAAACAATGATGTTTATTGAAATGAACTCCATGGAATGGGAACAAGAAGTTTTTTTTTTGTCATTTTGCCTTTTGTTTGTTTTTCCTCTTTGTCACTGTTTTTGTTTTCTGTACTTTTTGACTTGTATGTACATTTACCTGTTTGGGGGAGGTTAAGGAGACAGCACAGAAATAGAGGGACACAGGGTGAACAAACGCAGCAGTGATACTTTCTAGGTACTATATTGAAAATGAACTAAACATCTTGTCAGGAGGGAAAATCTGGGAGAAGACAAGGGAGGAGGTGGCACTGTTCAAAAAGAAATGCACTCATTACCTATTTATGTAAGTGTAACCTTTCTGTACATTACCTTTACAATAACAATAAAACCATATTAAAAAAGAAAAATGTTCAAAACCACTTCTCATGAGAGAAATGCTAATTAAAACAATGAGGCATCACCTTATAGTTGTTAGAATGGCTATCATACAAACCATAAACAAAAGGTATAGGAGAGAGGCCATGGATAAACCCAAACCCTCACAGACCACTGATAATAACCATAAATCGTTCAATTATGATGGAAAACAGTATGGAGGTTCCTTAAAAGAATTAATAGAATTCCATATGATTGAGTAATCTTATTACTGGTTATATGTCTAAAGAACCTGAGCTATCATTTTTATTGAAGCATTATTGGTAGTGCTCAAAGTGTGTGATTACCCTAATTGCCCATCAGTGGATGAATGGATAAAGAACACGTGGTATATATGCATTGTGAAATGCGATTTCAGTCTTAAATAAGAAATCTGCTCATTTGTAAGAACCTGGATGTACCTGAATAACATTATGTTAGGTGAAATTGAGCACAGAGATACAAATACTGTGCAAGCTCACACACATGTAGAATCTAAAAAGTTGGACTCACAATAGAGAGTAGCATCATGATTTGTGGTGTTTAGAAAGATGGAAATGAATGGATATAAGAATTGTAGCCAGACTGAATAAGTTCAAGAGTTATATTGTATAACCTGGTAGTAAAAATGTATTGCATTTTAAAAATTGCAAAAATGTTCTTACCAGAAAAAAGATTATATCTCTGAGATAATGCCTATCTTAATTACCTTAATTTGGTCATATCACTGTGTATACAGATTTCTAAGTAATATAAGTGTGTACAATTTTTGTCATTTAAAGAGAACCTGAAATCGAAATTCTATATTGTAGTGTGATGTTTCTTTTCAAAGATGTTTATAATCCCATTTTTTTAAGTAGAAGAGAATACTTTTAAGTTAAGGTTTTATCTGTTTTCCCTACTTTTTTCTCTACTTTCTGCCTCTGTGGAGTTGTGTCTGTATTTTAGCCAACTGCTCTTCGGAACTCCTGTCAGAAAATATTAAAAGAGATTACTTTCAAAATATGTAATTTGATAATTAAAATATTTAATGAAATGTTACTCCAAAGAGTGGATGTTTGCATATTTAGAGACATCTTTTGCATGTAAAATATGCACAGAACACATTGACATTGCCATGCTTTTATTTTCCATTTTTATATTAATGCATTATTCCTTAGGAGAGAGAATAAACCCATGCATAGGACCCTGTGCTGTGAACTAAGGTTCTGATTTGCTTTCGAGAAAGAGTTGTGAATAACTTTCTCATGCACGTATCACCCAATGTTCTCAAATAATTACAAACAAATGAAACTATGAACATAATAAGACTCAATAGGAATGCATTAGAGATGCTTCAAGTAGAGTCAAAGACGGAATGGAAACCAGAGATAAACATTGTGGTATGTGTGATTCAATTTCCATGTTTAAGGAGACAAGTCTATGGTTTTCAGCCAATACCTGATAGTCACTCAAAGAGTACACTACCGGATGAGAAGAAGGGAGTCCTTCCAGAGGCCTCTTCCCAGATATTTCCAGGACATATTTTGGAGCTAGATGCTAAGGGCTGATTCCAAGTTATCAAATGTGGGATCACTCATTTCCTGTACAGTACTACTTTGTGTCTCTCCTTGTCTTGGTGTGACTTAACCTTCCAAAGCTCCAAATACTTTCCACCTTCTAAATATTCCCTATTAACCTCAAAGCCAGAGAGAGGCCAACAGGGAATTTAGAAGGGCTCTTCATCTTGTAAGCTCAGAAAATTCTATCATATCAGGGTCAAGTAACTTTTGCAAGAACCTAGCTCATCAGAAACAATTTGGAACCGGTTGCCTTTGCACATGGAAATAAGGAAAGACAAAAACACATCAGTAGCAGTCTCTCTCCCATCCACTGCCTCCAACCTCCACCCAGATGAAATGAAATGCAGTTTTCTCCAACTTGTCGGTTGAAGTTATCTCCATAGGAACACAGTTCAAAGCCTGGGGGAATTTTGATATGCATGTTATTATATTTCTATGCACCAGTTTTGTTTGTTGAAAATTTGACCCTAGGATGTAAGCCTAATTAATATGTACTAAGTTATTCTTTGTTTTTCTTTTCCCCACTTGATAGTTTGGCTGTAGTGGTAGCACGTGAAGCATAAAGCAGATACACAAGTAATGGAGTATGGAAATCAGTTATGCCCATCTAAGATGCTATGATAACAGAGAAAGGTTAGTGCGAGGCTTAATGAATTCCTCTATTATGGAACCTTGCCCCTGCCAGGTTATGCCTTTTGTTGGATGGGCACCGCCAGCCTGAATGGTTTATACCGAAAAGGTCAGGAAAGTCCTTGTGGGAAAACAAAAGAATTACTGAAAGGTCAGAGAGAGTGAAAAAGGGGAGAGAGTTGAACGAAGGTTGGTTGATGGAACAGATGAAACTACTGGTCTGGTTTCCTACAGTACACACAGATGTATATGCTGTCCACAAGGAAAGCTTTGTATGCATGCAAGAATCTCTCCCTCTCTCTCTCCTCCCCTCCCGTGTGTGTGTGTGTGTGTGTGTGTGTGTGTGTGTGTGTGTGTGTGTGTGTGTTTTGAGAGATGAAAGGAAAGGAGTTTTAAAGATTGCATTTGTGGAGTAAAGTTTTAATTCCCCCATATACTTTCAATTATTTCTGGATTTCCCCCTGGGATTTCTTGTTAATCCCTATTCACACTGTGGTAAAGGAGCTTACTTTTATAAAAGTCAGACATATGAAATGGCAGATCTCTGTAAGTAAAAAATAGCCAAAATATTGCCAATTTGTCCTGGTTCAACTTAATTTATGGGTCAGGTTAGATTTAGATAAACCTGAGTGGTTTATTATGAAGTGTTGTGGGCAGAAGGAGCTACACCAGAAAAGGTTGTGAGGAGGGGAAAGCTAGGCAGGGTGGGAACCTGTGCCCTGGGGCTGGAGCAAGGTGACGTGGGAGAGGAAGAGAGGATGGCTGACATGGTGTTAGTGTTGTTCTTCATTAGATGGGTGCAGCCCATGTTCTCCCATCACTATGGCAAACAGAGAGCAGAACCTATCATAACCTCACAAGAAACTTAGCAAGCAAATAGTATGACTAGTCACATCTGCTTTTCTTGACTATGATGCTCAATTAATGTGAGTAGTACATAGATGATTAGATCTGAGTAAAGCAGATGACCTCATATGCAGTGTGGGCTCTTAAGACTGAGTTTCTAAATGAGGATGGAGTTCTGCCTCCAGGCTCAGGATTACAAGATCAACTCCAGACAGATGCTCAGTTTTAGTCTTGTAGTCCTTGAAATCACACTATCTAGTTTCTTAAAATCAATCAATCAATGATCAATCATTCAGTCAATCAATCAGTCTGTCTATGCATCCTATTGGTCCTGTTCTTCTGCATAACCTTACTAATAGAGAACTTATTTAGGTCTATTTAGTTTTCTAGTTCTCTCTTAGTTCTAGTTCTCTATTATTCATTGCCTTTAGTTCCCTAATTCTATTAAAACTATTGAATTGCAATGCACAGACTGTAAGTAATTCAGTTTTTTTCTTAATCATCACATCATAATTGCCATTGTGTATTTCCACTCATGTGTGTGTGTGTGTGTGTGTGTGTGTGTGTGTGTGTGTGTGTGTGTGTGTGAGTGATTATAACCAAGGTCCCTGGACTTCTGCTGATTGCAAGCAATGAGAGCAGGGTTTGGAGGAAAAGGAATTATTGAGTTGTTTTACTTCATAGGCAGAGATTAGAATCGAGACTCCTATCAAAAGCTACTGTCTTGTTCCTGAGAGCAAATGTCTGTTCTTTTAGGAGAATGTGCGGGAGCTCAGCTCTGGTGTACATGGCGGACCACATCATCACTAGATGGTGATTGTGGTTCTTATCTCCTGGGTTACTGGTGCCACGCCTCTGAAGCTTATGTCTTGTTTGGCAGAAATTTATTCCTTCTTGTGATCAAAGAAAAGTAAGTGGGAGGGACTTTCCAAATTTGTGCAACTAGTGTGAATCGTGGGTTCATCTTCCCAGCACAGGGAAGAGAGGGGGCAGGAAGCATTCAAGTTCCTAAAGAAGAAACAACAAGTTGGCCAGCAGTCAAAGCCGTCTATACGCCAAAGTTATTTTTTGATACTACACATTACATGGTTGTTTTCTTTACCAAACTCCAAGCTTAAGCACAGAAGAACTTCCATATCCCCAGATGCTAGCACTTGTCTGTCAGTATCACTCATTACATATTTGTTTTAGTATTTGAAACCAAAGGTTTATGGGATTGTGCTTTCATACCTATAAAGCAGCATGCAAAGATGCTCTGTAGCTATTATGTACGAAAACATATTCTTCTTCAGTTTTAAAAAAGCAAATATAGAATGTGTTTATCCATATGTCAGATTGTGCATGCCTAAGTCATTGTGAACTTCTCAGTGAGTATTATTGCTTGCTTTAACTTCTTTTACTCTTTGCCAGCAGCAAGCTGTGGAGGAATAGTTCCAAGATAAAAGTAAAATACTACTTATCTCTTTAACAACTAAAGAAAGAAGTATCAATCCTAGATCATTTTCCTTTAAGCTGGGAAAAAGATCGAGGATTAGTGTTCAGGGCTGTCTCTAATTGGCTACCATGGCTGTCAGGAGCACTTGAAAAGGATTTTGAGATGCTGACAAGGATGCCTAAGACTTTGATAAAGGATATAATAGTTAATGAACAGTGGCTACACTGAGCAGAAGAATGGAGGGTGGTCAGCATGAGAACTATTTTGTCCCCTTCCAAGAAATAAACAATGCAGAACTGATCACCTTAGTGTGTGTGTGTGTGTGTGTGTGTGTGTGTGTGTGTGTGTGTGTGAGAGAGAGAGAGAGAGAGAGAGAGAGAGAGAGAGAGAGAGAGAGAGAGAGAGAGAGAGAGTGAATTAACTTGCTCTAGGGAATGAATTAAAGAATAAAATATCAATTTTGAAGGAAGACAGAAGCATGCTAAACGCTTAAGGGAACATTGATTACCCAAGTGTTATCTTTGACATATACAACATCCAATCAATTTTCTACATTTAGTCATGAACCAGGTGAGATCAAATTAACCAATAGTTTCTTAGACATATTTGCAGGATATGCCATCAAGGGCCATGTTCAAAACTCATAGTTGGGCAGAAAATAGTCAATTTTTGTAGAGAATTGTATTTAGTCTATATTTCATTGATTATATCAAACTGTGAAGTTAAAGATGTTCATTCCATAGTTTGATTTGGTCCATGTTGCTCATATATTTGTTACCCTATTCCTTTTGGCATGTCAAATTTGCTCATTAGGATTCTTTTCCTTCTCCTTGAACTACAGCCTTTAGAATTTACCTTACCAAAGGGAAGTGCTATATGTGCATCTGACTTTATTTTATCTGAAACTTTCTTTGCTTCCTGTGGGTTCTTGTTTGGTGTTGTTACTTGGAATGAAACTTTGGTTTAGTAATGATTTTCTGTCTCTTTTCTGTAGTCTTTTGGTTTTCTTTTTTTGATGTGAAATTATCAGTCATTCCACTTGTCATTCCTTTGCAGGAGATTTGTCTTCTGCTGAAAGTTTAAAAATTTTTGGTTATTTTTTTCAGTCTTGCTATTGTGTCTAAGATTGGATTCATTCTTATTTGCTCCACTTAAGAAGGATTGACTTCCTGGAGGTCTTTCAATAGTTCTCAGAATTGATCAGTTTTTTAAAAATCCACAAAAAAAGCCTGTGTCCAATTCTTTATCTTTTCGCTGTTCAGATATTATTATAGGCCTATCACCCTTCCATCTCCTATAATTCAGTTCTCATATATTTATGCCTAATCTATTTCTAACTATTTCCATTCTGTTCTCTATTCACATGAATCTGATATGCTGCTCAATTTCTTAAAATTTCAGTAATTAGTAAATCTTTATTTGTTTCTAAGTAGAAATTTAGATACAGATTATATTCTTCCTCAAAGCCAGTCATTCTTTATCATGACTTTCTCTTTTTTGTTCTTGTTTCATGTTTCTTCTTTTGCATGTTGATTTAAGCACATTGGGATTAACAATTTGTTCCTTTATATGACACGTGTAATAGTGACATCATTTTCAATGTTTGATTGTCTATCTCTCAGGATATTTTATGCATGCTATCTTATCCCTGTTTTGCAGCCTGAACTACTCTTAGCCTATACCTATGTCAAATCTTGGGTCAGAGTTGTCTATGAAACTTCTGCTGGGGACATTTGACTTGGAAGACATGAAATCTACCCTGACATGGAGCAGAAGAGAGCCTACTGACTGTTTTCAGACGACTGTTTGTAGACTTTTCTATGATTCAGAGTTTGAAAATTGTAAATACATATAACAGCTTATGAAATTTTTGTCCTACTGGACTCTGGGATGTATGAATAAAGAGGAACTTGTAATAACACAAGTTAGGGGGCTCCCTAGGTTATTTCTACCTCAATGAGTTTTATGCATTATAGCTCACATCAAGGCAGGTGATGGGGATATTAAATTATGCATGACACAGTAGTAGAGATGCATGGATCTGCAAAGGTTAATACACTCTTCCTGGGACTGAGGATTCTGCGACCATAAGTTTGTGTGAGGCAGGGTGGGCTGTTCATCATGAGGCACCATCTGGGGGCAGACAGCTTATCCAGATGCAATTTCCCTTAGCAATTTTCCTATGCTCAGTGCCAATACCATAACAGGTTTCTATCATCTATTCCTTGGGAATATTTTATAATATCAGTGAGGACAGTGCCGGGATATTTTTTCTTTTTGGCCAGGAATGAAGAAATGTGAACATTTATTGTCAATATATTTGGAAAGTGAAATATTCCTGTACTCTGATCTCATAGCTCAGTTCTACCTCATGAAAACCTTGTTTCAATTACTTGAATCTGGAGCCAATTGAATGTAAATAAAGTTCTGACATTTACATTTCTTTAATGGGCAGAGATGTGGAACATTTCTTCATGTATCTATCAGCCGCTCTTTGTTTCTTCCTCTGAGAAGTCTCTCTTTAGGTCTTTAGCCCATTTATTGATTGGGTTGTTGTATTTTTGATGGTTTACTTTTGGGAGTTTAAATTTTTTAGCTGTAAGTATATTTTGGATATGAAGCCTTGTCTGATGTATAGCTAGTGAATATTTTCTCCTGCTCTGTGTGCTCTCTATTCATCTTGCTAGCTGTGTCTTTTGCTAGGCAGAAGATCTTCAGTTTGATATAATCCCATGCGTTCACCTTTCTTTGATTTGTTGTGATTCTGGATCTGAAATTCCACCTCACTCTAGTTAGAATGGTCATTATCAGGAAAACTAACAATAACAACTGGTGGTGGGGATGTGGCCAAAAGGGAACCCTATTACACTGTTGGTGGGAATACAAGCTTGTTCAGCCACTATGAAAAGCATTATGGAGGTTCCTTAAAAGACTAAACATAGAACTTCCCTATGACCCAGAAATTCCGCTCCTGGGCATTTATCCAATGGACCACAAGTCAGGACAAACTAAAGCCACCAGCACAACCATGTTTATTGGTGCATTGTTTACCATACTAAGATATGGAATCAACCTAGATGTCCCTCAGTGGACATATGGATCAAGAAAATGTCACACACACACACACACACACACACACACACACACACACACACACACACACACATACATATACACACACACAATGGAATTCTACTCATCCACCAGAAAGAATGATATTGTTCCATTTGTAAGGAAGTGGGAAGATTTAGAAAACAATATATTAGGCTAAGTAAGCAAGAACCAAATAAACATAGGCTGCACGCTTTCCCTCATTTGTAGGAAGTAGAACTTGGCTATAAAGATACAAGTAAACATACTGAATGACCAAAAGAAATAAATTAAACTGGGACATGATAAACTATACAAGACCCTAGTCATTAACACACCGATGCCAAAGGAGGCTAAGGATAGGAGTAATGGGCAAAGGCTCAATGGCTATGGACAGATGATCATAGAAAATAATATTCTATGCAAAGAACTCCAAAAAAAGGAAACAAGAGACACTCTTTATTTGGCATTGTTACTGTTTCTGTTCTCTTTTTCTTTTGCATTGTTTGTTACTTTATTTGTATTTGGGTAAAGGTAGAAGAGGATGAAAAAATACAACAGTGATAATCATCAGACACTATGTAGAAAATGAACTGGATATGTTATGTGTGGGGACAGGAGGGAAAGATTGGGGGAGAGTGACCGAAGAGGAAAAATAGTTCAGAAAGAATTATACAGATAGTACCTGATTCATTTAATTGTAACCCATCTACAACTACACAAAAATAATAAAAAAGTAAATAAAGTTCTGACATAGAATTACATCATTGCAAGTAAAATATCTGGTGTAAATCACAAAAACAACTGTTGGGTTCTAACTCTCCAAAAGAGTGTCATACTGCTTTGTGTTCTTTAAAAATGGTAATTGGGCTTATGAATTTTAACCACAAGAAAAGAAGGTGTTTGAAGTATAATTGCCTTTTGTCTTGCTGAAATCTTAACAGACCACACTTCAAAAGAACTGAGAAGGGGGAAGATCTCAGTGTCTGATGCACAGCTCATGTACTTTCACAGTTTTGGGGCCGTGGTTTCTTGCTATCACAGTCCCCTGAAGGTTCTTTTGCATCCTTTGAAGAATTTCCCTGAACAATATCAAGATTAAACAACATCCATGCAAACGCCAAACCAAGTATAGTTGTTGTTTTAAAATTTAACTCTCTATGTAGTTTATATAGTAGCAATTCTTCACGCATGTGTATAGAACATATTATTTACCTCACAAGGGAGGTAGCAGATGAGAAAGACTCTGTCCACCTAGGAGAATCTGGGAAAGCTTCCGAAGGACAGGGCATTTAATTTGGTTTGTGAGGTCTGGTTGTGGTAGGGCATGGCTATCCCATCTACTCAGGAGTTGAAAGTAGGAAGATTGCACTCTGGCTTTTCACTTCCAGACGATGTGAGAGCATAATTTAACTCTTAGGAAAACAAAGAATGATTTTAAAGGCAGCAGAGGACAATAGGAATGTCCAGAGGAAAGGCTTTGGGGGACACAGGTGACCAATAGCAATCAGTGAATGGTGTTGCAACCTGTGAACTTCTGTCCTCCCATGGGATCTTTAGTAAAATGTGCATTTTCATTAAGGTATTTTAAAGCTATACCTGCAGTGTACAGCTTCCAGACTGTTAGGAGTGGAACACAAAGGCTGCTTCAAAGGTCCTGCTTGCATCCTGCATCTTGATGGACATGTTTATGATGGAAAGAAGTGGGGAAAATACTTTGTGCAAAGCCCTCAAGGTAGGAAGAAGTAAATGTTCTCAGAAAGAACATTGATTGAAGCAAAGGGTAATACTTTTCTTATTCAGGCTCTTAATAGAAGCCAGAGAGCAGATGCTTGAAGCTATGTGTTCTCAAGAGTGTCTGAAGTGAAAATAAACTGAACTCTTGATTAGAATCTCATTAAAAGACTCTAGAGAGCCCAAGATAGACAGTAAGGTTGGTGTGCCTTTGTGGAAATTGGAGAGTCTTGCAGAAGTCATGGGTGGGGATGGGTGGGATCCCTTCTCCAGTGGAGACAGAAATGAAGAATGGGATCTAACTGCAATACGACCAGAGAAGAGTCTAGAAAAATTATCTGGAGCCCAAATGTGAAGAAAGGTCTTGAACACTAGGATTAACTATTGGATAGGGTAAAAGAGAAATAGAATATTGGTTTGGGATGGTTATTTAGGAAATGTGTTTGTTTTGCTTCTATTTTGTTTCTTAAGTAGAAGGAATGTAACTCAGGGTCCAACACTTCCTAAGCAAGTGCTTTACCACTTGGGACGATACCCAGTTCCCAGTTCTCTTATTTTTTTTTTTTTTTGGTGCCAGTCCTGGGGCTTGAACTCAGGGCTTGGGTGCTGTCCCTGAGCTCCTTTTTTTTTTTTTTTTTTTTTAAGACTAGCACTCTATCACGTCAGCTACGACACAATGTCTAGTTTTTTCTGAGTAGTTTATTTGTGGTAAGAGTCTCATGAACTTTCCTGCTTGGGCTGATTTTTGAACCATTATCCTCAAATCTCAGCCTCCTAGGTAGATGGGATTACATGTGTGAGCCACCAGCATCCAGCTCCAGTTCCCTTTTGATTACTTTTAAAACAAATACAACCAAATGATTTGGAAGTGGCATTAAAAAGAAAGCAGTTATCTCAATACTTCTAGCATTCTTTCTGTAAGCTGCTTCTGTGTGCACCAACTAAAAGAAACAAAGCAAAACTGTCACGATGATGCATTTACTACCTTGTCACCTGCAGCTGCACTTTGCTTACCATTGATGACTTGGGATGATGGCTCAGAATTCTCTAAGGGAAGAAGAGTAGTTGAAATGAGGTGCTGGATTGTAGTTTCCAGACCTTGGAGTTACTGGCAAACCCAAGTTAGGATTGGAGGTGAGAGGGAAGAAGCCATAGACAGCGAAGAAGGTGGGAAGAGATGAAAGAGCTAAAATGGGTGAGGGAGAGTGAGGGGGGTGAACACATTCCTTTATATAACACCGCCTCCTGCAAAGAGGTCATCAACCCATTCAGTCTGGTGGTGCCTTCTACTAGGTCCCACTTCCTAACCCTGCCACACTGGGTATCAAGCTCTAAAGCACATGAATTTCAGGGACATATTCAAGACATAGCAACTTCTCTTTTCCTTTACCTAGACAAGAGATTTCCAGGAATTTGGCCTTTGATGTTCAACCTCCATGGGTGGTCCTTATCTTATCAGACTTTCAGCCTCAGATGCTGAGGATACTGAACTTTTCAGCCAGTCCTGTTCCTGGGACATAATATCTTAATTATGTTAGGTAATTGTAATGGCTGATTATTTTGTTTTATTTTTTTTCCCATGAAACTAAAGAATGACTCTTCTGAACAATTTCAGTAATCTGTAGACAGCACAAGGTTCATTGACATAGTGAACAAATAAAGGTTGCTAGCCCAGTCATTGAGAATAGAGGATGGCTAACTCCAGGAAAATCAGGAAAGCCAGAGAAGTTCGACTCAGTCTGCCACTGGCTCTTTTACCCAGTGAACAGGGAGCTTGCTCTGGCCTTCCTAATGGAAGTGAGAAAATCAGACTCATCCTAACTCATTTAGCCTGTTTGGGTTGATTTTCTTGGTTCTACCTGGTGAATTTGTCCCTATTGGATACAACTCAAACATAACATCTGTCTGTTTTCTCCTTGCAATAGTTATGGGACTCTATGACTCACTAAGGATGTGGGTCTTTGATATAAAAGGTAGTCTGGTTAACTACAAATGTTAAATAAGCATCACCATAAGTTAGTAAAGCTGACAAATATAATATTCTATTTTGGCTTTCCCAGTTCAATGCTCAGTTTATAATTTCCATTGGAACACTTACCAAGACCTAATGTGCACTAATATAAATCTCTGTTTCCTTCCAGTTCTTAGAAATCTAAGGCCCATTATGGAGGAAAAATATGGCAAAGATCAAAGAAAAAAGTGCTCAAGAAAGCCTATAAATCCTGTTATCAGTGTATATGTATCTCAGAGTCCAAGAGGTGTTTATTATATGCTTTTAGAACCCTCACTTATAGGAAGAAATTACCTTTCCTATATTTAATTGAAATATAAAAATAATATTTCCTTTCTTTGTATTTGTTTTTATTGTTGTTTTACTTGATTTTTGAGATTGGGTCTTACTTTTTATTACTGGCCGGCCTAAAATTCATTATCTACTTGCCTCAGTTTCCTCTGTGATTACACTATAGGCACATACCACAGCACTACCTAATGCAAACACTTTGTTCTTAATTTCAATGGTTACTTCAAAGGCTTCAAAAGCATGGACATAATATTTGGAACCAGTAAACTTTGCCTTATCTTGTTCTGCATGCATAGGGCATCATATGACCTGTGCCAAGTCATTTGACATTTCTTAGCTGCAGAGTTCTCATGTGGAGAATTGTTTCTTTGGATCATCTTTAATGTGATCTTTCTTGACAAGGGGCTGTGTTCTTTATTTTATGTCTTGTCCATTGACAGTAGCCTGAATCTATTCTTTTCATAACTCTAGTCTTGCTTGTATAGATATCTCTCAGGATCCACTAATCATTCTCTGACCTAAGAGTAATTTATTTTGACTACCTTGATTACTATAAGTGCCACTCATTTTTCATGATTAAGGAAAGGAGTGTCCTTTGCCTCCATTCTGTTTATATCTTTGATGAGGCTATATTTCTTACCCTTTTAGTCTCACAAATTTAATCTTAGGACCAAACTGCTGAGAAGGACAAATGCAACTAACAAAACAAATACAAAGACAAGAGGAAAGCAAACAATTAAGCCAGCTAAAATTAAGGCAAAATGTCAGAGACTAAAGAATCCCTGAATTCTAAAGAAAGATTTAATTGTCCAGAGAGGGCTAGGGAAGTATCTTAAGCTTAAATTACCCACAAAAATACCATTATGTGAAGGCAATCTAATGGCTTTGCTAAAAAAAGTTGGTCATTCTCTGGTTATTTTGGGCTTTCATTAAGATATGTTTGCCTTGACAGGTTCGTCATTTCAATACTTTGTGGTCCTGCTTTCGTCTCCAGGGGGCTGCCCTCTATCTGGGCATCTCGAAGGACAGCTTAGGTAGATCTGAAAAGGATTTATGAAGCCCATGGTCCTGAATATCTGCTCCTCTGGGAAATCTACTTGTCCACTAGGATGGATGAGCCCTCTGGAGCCTCAAGCTTTGGAAGGAGGAAGAATGAAACGTTCTAGTTGTGTTGGCAATTGTTGGGGATTCAGGAAGGAAGAACGTGAGTGAACATCACAGATGGAGGGAGACTGGCCAGCAGAGAAACAAGGTAGCCTTGAGATCTTTCACAGTTCTTCACTATGACCAGTGTGGTCAGAACCAGTAACTGCTGCATCCTAGTTAAGATGGAACCTTGACATGCTGACTCAGGGTTTTCTTCCAGTGTGTTTTCATAGTTAGAATCTCAAAATGTTTTCCACTTGTGATACACTGGGTCCTGATCCTTTTGAAGTAAATGTTTTATTTGAGAAGCTTTCTTTACTTCAATTTTCTCAAATAAAATGCTGTTTTTTTTTGTAAAAAGATGTCAAATAGTCTAAAATTGGGATGATGTTTTTAATAATGTAGAATATTTTGCTACATAATTTCCAATGAGGTTCAAGACACATAAACCAACCAAAGATTAATCATATATGGCTTCTTGTGTCCTACAATCATCTAATATGTTACCATTAGAAGTGTGTTAATTTCTTTTGTTTAAATTTAATTTATTATAAAAGTGTTGTACAGAAGCATTACAGTTACATAAGTAAGGTAATGAATACATTTCTTGTCCAACATTGTTACCTCCTCTCTAATTTTTCTCCCACTATCTCTCCCCCTTTCACTCCCCTCCCCCACAAGTTGTAAAGCTCATTTCCAACATAGTGTCTTGTGAGTATTGCTGTTGCATTGGTTCACCCTTTGTCCTTTGTTTTACCACTTTGTTGTTCCCTTCCCTTCCCCAAATCAGATAAATGTATATATAAGACACAGGGTACCAGAATCAAAAACAGTGACTACAGTAGATTAAACCAAAGGAAAAAAAGAAAAAAGAAATAACTTCATACAGTACATTAAAAACAACAATAATTAAAAAAGTGTCAATTTCAATAGTACTTACCTCTAGAGGACTCTCAATGTTTGAGTATTATTGCAACAAAAATTACATTCTCAATTCTAGTTCATGTATTAATTCATTAAAAATGTCTCTTTAGTGCCTTTAATATGGCAGATACTATGTATTACCTTCATACCTTCGATTGGCTTAGATGGAGACATTTATTGAAAGTTTAGTAATTACAGAATCTTTAATTTAAAAAACGGTTGTGACAAAAGGTGAACCAGTACAACAGCGATACTCACTAGATACTGTGTTGAAACTGATCTATACGACTTGTGGGGGAGGGAGTCAAGAGGGAAAAGCTAGTAGAAAATGAGGGAAGTGGTGACACTGTTCAAAAAGAAATGTACTAATTGCCTGACATATAACTGTAACCTCTGTACATCACCTTTACAATAAAAATTAAGCAATATAGACTGAATAAAATAACTCTAAGTATTTCCAGTTTTGAATGTTTTACCATTAATGATTGATTCTCACAGAGCACAAGCATATACATTATATATATGTGTATATGTATACACAATATATGTATATATATATATGTATATATTCCTCAGTAGCAAAATACTATCTTTAGTTCTTCATAAAACTATTTCCCATAGCTTTGTTTTTTGGGCACATGTCACCTGCTCCTATTTTTACAATTAAAAAAAAATTGAACATGCACATACATGTGCTTACCTGTGCTTATGGTTAATGAATGTTGTCAAAGTTTCTGACAGTTCTGAGATTTACAGGAAAACTTTTATATTTGGTTGTTTATTTTTAGTTTATGATGAATAAAATAAGAAGGAATATAGTAAAATTGTAATTCTTTTAGAATTTAATGATTCTTAAAATGGGAACTGAGGATAATGTCTATCTTATATACCTGCTGTGTAAAATACCCAAATTTTAAGCAATTTAGAATTCTAGATTCACCATACTCATAAATTCATTCTTAATTTTTGCAATTCTTAAAGCTTGGAGGTGTACATAAAATGGAATTTGCTTAAACATTTAGCTCAATTTCTCCATTTTTAAAAAGCTTTGAGGTATGTATAAAGAGAATTTATAATAGCTTCCACATTTAGCTAGAATTTAAGACATTTTATGAAAGGCTGAATGTTTATCACACGATCTTTTTATAGTCTTCTATTCTCACATATAAAACTTGTTTTATAAAGTGTTCCATTAACAAGAAGATAATTTTCCCTAAGGAACAAAATGTTGTATTCTTCATTTATCACTCAACTCAGATCAAACTTGAACAGGGACATAGGATTAAAGATTTGTGCTTTGGTTCAGAGATGAAAACATGTACCTTTAAGAGCTCTTCCACCTTGTGATAAACCTGACATATGTTAGAAATATTATTAAGTAGCAAGTGTATTTAATACTCTAACCTTCAAGGCATCTTAGCCTAGCAGCCCAGTGCATTGTGGGGAGTCAGTTGTTTCGCTTTGGTAGTAGGAGCTGTGGTCTCTGCCATAGCCTCTCAAGAGAGTATCCTAGCGCATAGCAGTAGTGTAGGAAAAGATCAAACTTCAAAGAACAATTTCTATTACATGCGTGTGACACTTGTGTCATCACAAGGCCAAAAAAACCTTAAGTGGAACCATCGTAAGTTGGCACCCATCTGTACACCACTTTCACATATATGAAATTCTGGTGCTATGAACAGACACTGTCTGGGGTTGGCTTTTAGTGAGCTCACTGACCAACTCTGCATGTCCAGATTCAGTCAGGGCAATAACTGAAGACTAGAGAGTTTATCCTCCTGTGCAAAGCTTTTCCATTCTTCTGCCTCGTCCTGTGAGTCTTTGCCAAATCACAATAATGGTGTCTGGTTCCCTTGCTAAAGCAGGTTCAATATAAAGAGCCTTTGCTCGCCTCATCTAATTTTCATCCATTTCCGGAAGATCACAGGAGATGAATGTGGTGAGTGTGGACATCTCTGCACAGGTCCTTCCCTGTTGTCCAAGACCTCAGTGTCTGCTAAAGGTAGGAACTGGGTGTCTAATTCATGAGCAGACAGCTGAGTGCTATATGTGCCAGGGACAGAAAAGAAACACCTGGATAAGGAAAAGGGGCTGCCGAACTTCTTACAACAGCAGAGAACTGAGAGGCAGGGCACAGAAATGGCAAAAGCAAACACAGTAGCAGATCCAGGACTCTAAGAGGATGACATTGGTAAGCCAATAGCCTAGAAAGAACACCATGAAACACCGACTGAACCATACTTTCAACTGTTCATGCTCCTGCCGTGAATTTCCCAGGTATTTCTGACTTTAGCCATTTTATGACAATATTTTTCTAGCTTTTAAACTGCTTTTTGACATAGCCTTGAAATTCATTTAAAAGGGTTCCCCTCCCAATCTTAAATACATCAAAGTTGGGCTTCAGGCAGGAAGAAGAGCGACACAGAGAGTTTCATTGCTATGAAAGTCCATTTGGAAAAGAGAAAATTTTACAACGTGAAAGTGAAGTTACCCAATGTGTCATCAGAAAAGCAAAACCCACAGGAGTTACCACAGAGCATTTTCACTCCATTCAACTTTCCAGAAAGAGTGGTAGGCATGATCCATTGTGATTAAGACCCTTTAACTGCAGAATGGGATTTCCTTAGCTTAGTGCTTTTCAGCACCAATTAAGCTGTGCTTCAGTTCTCATTTACCTTATTGTGGCTTGTCTTGTGTATGTACTTAGTGACAAAGTCATTTTGCAAAGCTGGAGTCTGTTCTCCTAGCCTAGCTTCTCCTCCAGAAGCTCAAGGCTCCTCCTCCCTCCCCAAGAGCCATGGTTCTTAACAGTAACAGCTCATTAGCCCATTTTGGGGGAGCTTAAAAAATATCCATCATCATATCACACCTCAAACCAATTAAATCATAACCTCTCAGTGTATTTTTAAAAATAGCTCCCAGGTGACTTTAATGCACACCGAGTGTTAAAAATCTCTCTCCGAGAAGCAAGGTTTTCTTGACAGGAAGTATCACCTTGCAATGTATTCACTTTGTTGGAGGGTTGTCAAGTTTTACTAAAGCAACTTTTCCTTTGCCCATTTTCAAGTGATGGTCATACAGAGGTTACCAAGGTGTTCCCTGGAGCCTTGTGTGGCATATTTGAATCTGTGTGACATGGGATCCAAGGGTGAGGAGTTGCAAGAGTTGGAGTAATGGGACAGTGAAGAGCAGAATCACCTGTTCCCTCTCCCTTGCTTGAATTTGCAATATCAAGGGAAGGAGGCAAAGACAGGAAGAGTAGTGGTAGGTCAAGACGACCGTGTGAATGGCAGATGATGATGATGCAGTATCACAGGCCTGCCAGCGCGTCAGTGCAGCATTCTTCCCACATTGCCAGGGATCATCAAAAGGACCAGAGGCCTACAGAGATAGCATGGCATTTGACACCGGTGGGTTGATGGGTGGGACATTGGGAAGTGAGAGGTGGAGTGCTTATTGTGTCTCCACTCTCAGAGGCTGATGCAAACGATGTGACTGTTTAGGAGTGATAGAGTTCATCAGGCAATAATAAACTCTCTTTTAGAAAAGAGCAAATCAGAGTGACATCAGTAGATTGTTTAAAAATAAGCCCCAGTCATGAGATAATGAGGGGGAGGAAACCTTCTTCAGCAAAGGGCAAGCCATCTTCTACGGCAGCTGCAGGAGGTCTGGCCACCAGGCTATGGACTGGACCTTTCACAGATCCATTTGGCCAGAGCCTTTGAATATCCCTGACATGAGAGGCACAGCACTGAGACATAGTTTTGATTTCCTGTTTTCCTTTGAGTACATACGGTGTTTTGTTGTAGAAATGACAAGTTTAGGTTGTGGCATAGCCTGGCTCGCCCCTTCATGCTGGTGGAATTACTTCCCTGTAAAACAGGTAGGGTTTTCTTTGCTATTTGAACAATCAATCATCCTGGCTGCTCATGAACTTTGCATCCATTTAGGAGAAAAGCCACTCAGTGCTATGCCCTCTGCAACCCTCAATCAAGGCAAAAAGATAGCTCCACACACTGCTTCATGTACCCTCCTCCTCAGAGCCGCTGATATTCCCTATCAGCCTGAACTGTGCCTTTTTTGCTTACAGTTACCTGATGAATACTCTTGTAAGAGCCTCAAGATCGTCTGAGAAAAATCACGCCAACTGTACCATTAGTTGAATCAGACAGCAGATTCTCATCCTCATTTGCTTAGTCGAGGAAGAAGGAGCGATCAACAAAATCATTCACAATATTGTTCTATTTTAAATAATAAAATCAAAATTCTTTCAGAATTAGGTCCACACATTTGCCAATGAGCAAATAGTGCAAGTATTTTGTGGCTGTTTATACTGAATGCCACACGTGAACCTGCATGTACAAGATGCGATCTCTCCTGAATCATCTTTTAGAGGGAGAGAGATAGGTTTTAAAGACAAGCACACAAATAACATACATTGGAATAAGTAATAAGTGAATCCTAGCCACTTGGGAGGCACAGACAGAATTACAGTTTGAGGTAATGTAGACAAAAGTTTGTTGTGAAATCTTCCTTACCGCCCTCTTCTAAGCAGGATTAAGTTTTCCCTTGTCTCTAGAGCATAGGGTTTTCTTAACAATATTTAATAACGCTTTTTTGTGGTTAATTATGTAAATTACTGTCTCCCAAGTGGATTATAACTGAAACTCCTTGTGAGAAGTGTTCTGCCCTTTATTAAGCCTCTTATGTATGAATTCAGTTACTTTCACAACAACCCTTTATTGGAAACATAATCTTTATTTTATAGGTGAGAGAATTCTGGCTCTAAGAAGCTATGAAGCTGTGGGTGGCACCATGATGTGACTGAGAAGAGAGAGGTGGAGTAAGACCCTGTCTGCAAACTGCAAGCTTCATCTGTTCAATGGCCTCTTTGTCTATGTATTTTCAGTGCCTAGTTTGGGCAGTTGAACACCAAGGCACAGAGGAACTTGGAATTCATTAATGAAGAATGAAACAAAGCTATATCAATCAACTTTAAATACAAGGCAGTTCCATTTGTTTTTCAAAAATGTATCCCATTGGTTGATCTAGAAGAAATATTTTCAATGGTTTTAGCCATTAAGGGACTAGGAATTACCTTGACCAAGAGAAAGGGAAAATCAAGGGAGTTTATGCTGGAGATCAGGCTGAGGATATGGCTGAGTTGACTTTGAAGGATGAACAATAGTTAGCTAAAGAAGGTTGAACTGATACAAAAGCGATACTCACAAGGCAACATGTTGAAAATGAACTTTACAACTTGGGGGAGTAGTGGGGGAAAAATGAGGGAGAGGATAGCAATGTTTGACAAGAAATGTACTCACTACCTTATGTTTATAACTGTAACCCCTCTGTATATCACTGTGATAACTAAGTTAAATTAAAAAAAAGAAAATGAAGGATGAGGATTAATATATTTCAAAGAAAGACAAGTACTCTCAAAAGGAGAAAGGAGGCTGTCTTGGAGGAAGGATCACAATATGGAGGAGACACTACAAGTTTGTTGTACTGGGATCAGAGAAAGGTGAAGCAGGAGGTAGTAAGGATAATGCAAAACCATGGAAACACTTTAAGCAGAGTGGCATTTTGTAAACAGTAGTCTAGTTATTGTTTTTGCTATTTTATTTTTGTTGGTTGTGGGGCCTGAACTCTGGCCCTCGGTGCTCTCCCTCAGCTCTTCAGCTCAAGGCTAGTGCTCTACCACTTGAGCCACGGCACCACTTCTGGCTTTTTCTGCTTATGTGGTGCTGAGGAATTGAATGCAAGGCAAGCACTCTACCACTGAGCCACCTTCCCAGCCCCACAAACAATAGTCTAGATCAAACACTTTTTTTTCCTTTGCATAAAAAAACTATCTATTGGTCTATAATACTTAGATGGAGGTGGGTTCCTTGTGACATTTCCATACACAGAGTCCATACCTTTCATCTCTCCCCTTCACCACTCCCTTCTTAAAACAATTTCAACCTCTATTTTCACCCATGTGTATAAATTACCTCAATTACCTTGCTCCTCATTCAATCTCCCCATTGGCTTCCTTCTTCGGAGGGATACTTATCCACAACATTCCCTGTTTTATATTCCTGTAATTCATGTTCACTTCTTTTTAGTGAAAAGGGGATTTCACCATGGTAATTTGCACATGTCTATGTTATAGTATAGTCCAGATTATCTATTGTTTGCTTTTGTCAATTCCCCTCTTACTATTCATAACTTCTAGTGAGTTTCCTTACTCTTATTACATAAGCATCATGTATTTCAATATTATTCATCCTCTATCATTCTCTTTCTTTTTTGTTCTCCTATCCCCCAGTCCCGCACATATTCATGTTCTATAAATGCGTGTATATAAAAAACATGTGTGCAGTGTTTTTATTTATTTTATTTTTAATATATTTTTATTGTAAAAATATTGTACAGAGGGGTTACAGTTACATGAGTAAGAGAATGAGTACATTTCCTATCAAACATTGTTACCCCCTCCTTTATTTTCCCCTACCATCCCTTCCCTCCCCACCTCCCCAACTCCTCCCTCCTCCCATCAAGTTGTAAAGTTCATTTTTAACATAGTGTCTTGTACATCTCATTGTTACAGTGGGTCAACTGGTATCCCTGTTTCAGCATTTTGTTATTTCCCTTTCCCTCCCCAAATTAGAAAAAAATGTATATACAAGATGCAGGGCACCAGAATCAAATACAGTGAAAACAGGGTTATACCATGGGGGAAGAACATACAAAAGAAACAAAAGAAAAAAAAAAGGAGAAGGCAACAATGCTTGATAAGAAATGGACTCATTATCTTGCTCACGTAACTGTAACCCCTCTGTACAGTATCTTCACAATAAAATCTTATTTTAAAAAAAGGAACAAAAAATCACATAATACATTAAAAACAACAGCGACAAAGATAAAACCTCTTGTGTCCATATCTTGAGGCTCATTTCACTTAGCATCATCTTATATGGTCATATGTACATAGGTTTTGACCTTTTCTGCTTGTCTGGTAAGATTATTCTAGATGGATACTAGTTATTAGTGTTTTTAAAAAAGCATCCACAGTTTTAGTTTTGTGGTCATGAATTCCTTCAGCTCTTCTTTAGCATGGAAGGTTTTAAAATTTTTCCTTAATTATGCAAGTTAGCTTTGCTGGGTATACTAATCTAGGTTGAAAATTATTATCTTCCAGAGCTTAGATTATGTCCTTTAATGTTTTCTTAGCATGTAGTTTGTGTTAAAAAATCTGCTATTATTCTAATAGATTTGTCATTGTTCCTGACTTTTTCCTTCTCTTTTGTAGCATTCAATATTCTTTCTGTGGTTTGTGTGTGTAGTGCTTAATCTATAATATGCTTAGGGTGTTTCTTCTCTGATGTTGCCTTTTTGTGTTCTATCAATCTCTCCCACATAGTTGACTCTATTTTTGTCATTGGGGAAGTGTTCTGTCATTGAATTGAAGACGTTATCTAGGCCTTTACGTTAACCCATAGGCACCGGGAAGCTGCCTCGGTTGTTCTGTTCTGTCAGTGTTGCTGCCCTGTGGGGCCCTGTTGGTCACTCTCCCTCTGCTAGATTATCTTTTGTGACCATCTCACACCCAGAATCTTGGGCAAGGTGTCCCAGGACTCCTTGAGTCATGATTGTCCCTGTTCTCAGGACCTCAGAGTAATAATAGTCATCCTTTCAGGATGTCATATTATTCTGACTCTCAAAGATAAAAAGTAATTGAATGTCTTCTTTCACCAAGGTGTTCTGCACTGTACTGGAATTCGGGCTTGTGTAATGTGCAACTAGAATTTCAGTCTGTCATCATGACGGACTTTTAATGGAATCTTCAGCTCCTTCTCCTCCACGTCTGGGGAGCTAGAACTAGCTTGGACTCCTTCACTGTTGCTCTTCCATTGACTTGTTTTTTCTATGGCTTTCTACATTTTGCCTTTTCAACACCTCTTTCCTGGTTCCTGATTCTTTTCCTCTTCTCCATTTGTTTTCAGAACCTACTCTCCCCTGTGTTAACAGAATCTTCTCATACAACAGAATCAAACAGCAATATGCAATCTTGTTTTGGGGCGAGGCAATTGTACTGGGGTTTGAACTTAGAGCCATGTACTTGCCCGGTAGCCACTATACTATGCCTCTAGCCCTGCCATCTTAAGTTGGTTTTAGGATGAACAAAGAAAGAGCAAAAAGGCTGGGGAATAACTACGGAAGTCTAGATGATTTTCAATCATAAGGATTCAGGATTTCGAGGATTAAATCAACAAAGATGGATAAATACTTTAATGTGGCTGGTAAGGGCAGGAATTGACTAGCAAGCCCTAGTTTCTGCTTTGCATGCATTGGATGAATCATACCATTTTCTGATTTGGCTGATGGAAGATTCAGAGGAGGAATTAACTGGTGAGTTAAGGTCAGGACATGTTTTAGGCAAGTTTTCCTCTTTGTGACAAATACCTAAAGAAGATGACTTAAGCTTTTGTGACTCTTGGTTCTTGAGATTTTGGTCTATTGGTTAGCCAGCTTCACTGCTTTAGGTTTGAAATGAGAAAGAACATAGTGGAATGGAGCTATTCACCTCGTGGAAGCCTGAAGGAGAGACAAAGAGAGAATGAGGGGAGGGCTAAGGGACAAGGTAGTTTTTTCCAGGACATAGCACTAGTGACCTGTTTCTTCCATGTAAGCCCTACTTCGTAAACTTTTCAACTGCTCCCAAAATAACACTGTCAGCTTGGGAATCAAACATTCAAAACAAGTCTGGCGGGGTGGGGTGAGCATGTCATATTCAACTATTTGTTTTGTATCTCTGTGGAGGCATCCAGCAGATAGCACTTATTTAAACTGAATGCAGGAAGTTAATCATAACACACCCAGTGTACGGAGTCAAATTGGGTTATTAGAAAAAAGATTTAGATGTAGTTCTTCACCATTTTGGGGGTGTTATTTTTGACCCTCTAATGGTTTACATTGCCTTGTTCTGTACATTTTTCCATATGTGTGACCCCTCAAATGCCTGAACTATGTTGGCTGGCCATGACTTTTGCTGGTTACTCTGTAGTATGTTAGTTTTTATCCCCTCTAGGATATTCACTCTACTTGATTTTAGTGAAAAAGCTGGAAAGTAATTAGATTATTTTCAACAATACCTCAACCCCAACTGGAACCAACCATGTAGTGTTTCCATCTATCTGTTACTCCTTCAATGTTTAAACTCCTGGCTATACATCTTAAATTCATGGTCAATCATTCTGATCTCCTATTTCCTTTTACTTCATTGTACTAAATTGACAAAGTAACAGCTCTGATTAAGTTCAAGCTTTTACCTAATCTCTGTGTCTACATCGCTTCAACCAATTGTACCTAGAAAGCAACAATAGCAGTATACACATACCCACACAGTCACACAAATTAAGTGAGTCTTTTAAGTGCTTCCTGGGAATAAGATTTTTCTTATCTCTTATTATACTAGATAATTTTTTAAAATCTTCTTTGATCTTTTCAAAACTTTTAATTTATAGCTTCTATCCCTTCTTCTCTTTTGGAAAATAAGCATGATTTGTTTTTCACTGAGAAAAGCTGAAGAATTTGTATCAGTGTTCCCATTGGAATAAAGCACGTCTACTTAGCTTTCTGGCTTGTTCACGTGACTACAGTTTGCACACTCCCACTGAAGGCCATCGTTTCAAATGTGTACCAGATCCTCATCCCCTGCCCACTCCAGAACAAGACATCTCCAATCTCTGCTTTCTCAAGGCTCGTCAGTTTTTCACTCTGCCAAATCATTCCCATCCACACACACAACCTGAAATTATTCTCTACCCTCAAAATGACTTCTTTGTTCCTCTGACCACTTTCTGTTCTATCTGACTTGTTCAGAAGCAAAACAACTTCTCATGCATTTCAAGTCTTCCCTTAGCTTAGACACACCTCCCAAACCACCCCGTTTAGAATTGCCAAATGTCTCCTCCCAGTCATTTATCCTTTAAATTCTACTTTTTTCTATAGTTGTTTAAACAAATTACATGATTTATTTTGTTCATAGCTTACTGTCTAATTTCCCAGGATTTTGAGTGTGAGGTGGGGTTGGTTTTAGTTTGTTAACTACTTATTTCATGAACCTAGAAGAAAGCCTACCTCAGTGTAGATCCTCCACAAATATTCATGAAAATAGACATTACAAATGAAAGAATACATAACATTTGCATATGGAAAACATGCACATATGTTACATAATGTGTATCTCTATCAGGATCCTCCCTTGCCACTAGAGGACACATATGTATGGGACTCTGGGATAAATACTTCACGTAGAAGCAAATGGACACATTGACCATTTAGAAATAATTGGGAAAAGGAAAGTATGAGAAAAGATAGCAGAAGAGTAAAGAGACTCAAGCATGAAACTGACTTTTACAGATGAAACAGACACGGAAGTGGAGGTTTTTGGTTTGTCAGATGTTTTAGAGAAAGGAAATGAGGTAAAGGCCAAAGCTATCCATAAAGTTTAGGATCAGGAAAGCACAAATGACCATGATGGAGACAACAGACAGATGCAGCATGCAGAAAATTGAATGGACAGAAAGGGTAGAGAAAAAGTACAGGAGGCATTTCTAGACATCTGATCATGAAGCAAAGGAATTAGAAATTATGTATATTATTCAAGATTTGGTGAATAAAGATGGAAGAGATCTCAGTATGTGTATGTGCTGAAGAAGAGCCACTTAAGTGGTAGAGAGGGATAGGGAGTTTAGGAGTAAACAGAAGTTTGGAGGTACAAAACTAGCCTAGAGGGTAGACAGGATTTCAGTCTCCTAATATAAGTCCTACTGTTGAGGTCATGCCATTGGAGTTTGAGGGCTATTGTAATCCTACTCCACAAAGTCAATACTACTAGAATGGATTCTGGGTGTGAATTCCTTTACAGCTGACGTTATAAAACTTTATTATGATAATTGAATGAATGGCTGCATTACTTAAATGCCAATAGAAGAGCTACCTTATGCACTGACAAATTTGTGTGAAATCCTTGCCAATCTACATCCTAGAGAAGTCTGATGGTTTCTCTAAATCAGTGTGATCTTCTGGGGCTACTGAAGCTGTCCTCTTTGGAGTGTTTCTTAGCTGTTCCCAGCTCTGTTTATTCCACTATCCCTAATGAGTACCTCTCGTCTTCCTGAGGCACAATAAAAATTCTCATTAAGGCTAAAAATATAGTGTAGTCATCTATGATTATGTGATTTTTTAAAAAAAATTAAAACTTGATAGAAGAGTGAATCTGAAGGGGGAAATCCCATGAGCAATACTCGTGGAATGCTGAAAGGAATATCAATAGAACAAGTCTTCCCTACATTCCCGCCTCCAAGTCTGAGTCTATGTCACCTCCTGTTCATGTTCTTGAATCAAATCTCTGTTGTGAATCACACAGAGAAGTGTTTTCTCTCTCTCCTCAGAAACCTGGAAGACACTGAAAAATAAAGCCCTATAGAGCTTTCCATCTTAATCACTTATCAAGATATTGCTCCAAGAAAGTAATTCTTCTAATAGAAATTCAGGAGCCAACTATCTAAATAATAAAAAAATCATCACCTTATGACATTTATAAAGTACGTGTGTAAGCAAATCTTTCTATTATTAGTAAAAAGTAAGTGAATATTCAGTTCTTGTCCAAGGCTTGCCTCTGGCAGCTATGTAAGGGAGATTTACGATTCTTCTAAAATCCATTTTGAGCAAATTTGGGGGACTCCATTTTTCCTCCTTCTTATGCAATGTGGAACCGCCTTTCTATCAGTGAACTCTGTCTCTTGTTCTGGATATAGAATGAGCTTCTCACAGTTACATTGTCAGCAATTCAACAGAATAAACTGTTCTCTATGATGTCAGAACTCTGAATTGGTAATTTGGGTCCTAGTAGTCTGGGCTACTCTTGTGATAAAGGCAGAGGACAAAATGAGGAGAGGGATGATGAATAACTCTTACCTCAAGATAACCACATGTCACCCTTAATCTCTTCTACTTGAGGTAATTACTGGTCAATCCTAGCCACAAAAAGTGATTAGTAGACTTACTATGTCATAACCTTTATTTTGTGAATTTCACCCAATCTGGAGCTGATCCCTGGGTAAATGCCATACTGATTCCATTAAGGTTAAATTTCAGAAAGACAGTAAAGGGCAAAGCAAGAGCTGAAAGTAATTACAGAGAAGAGCACGCATCTGCTTCGCTGGAGTGTCCATCTTGCTGCTGGTGCTGGAATGCATTAATCCCCTCTCAGAATCAGCCAAGCCACTTGTGGGGAAGGATGCTATTAAATGACAAGATGAGTCCATTTTGGAATGAAGGCTAGAATTTAGGGTACCCTCCTCCCTCCAAAAACAACAACAACAAAGCACATATCTCAACTTCTTTTGGAATCAGCTAAACTTCTCTTGCTGAGAATACAAAACACTGACCTTTGTCCTAATATGAATAACTGATCCTGAAAAAGTGATGTATGGTTCAGGAGATGAACAAATGGAATGTGGTCGCTTTTGTGCTGAGTTCAAGCTCTAGTTGGAAGTTGTGCTTTTTAAGGCCATCCACAAAGTGTTTTAAGCTTTTGGAGCAACATTGCATTAGTGTTATGATTTATGGGTGTTGAGTCTACATGATGATAACAAAAGGCAGTTTTAAGAATATCCCACTAAAGGTCAAAATGGCCTTTTCTCTAAATTGAGTGTTGAGAGTTTTATTTCTGGGTATTTAGATCTAGTTATGGAAGTCTAACCATAGTAGCATAAAATATGGCATGATAACAGATGTCCCCTGAGTTTATAATTCATTGTCACTCTATAAGACCCATATTTCTTGTCCAAACAGGGCTTAAGAAATTTAAGATGTGTATCTTTAAGTGTTTGACTTACATGGGGGATAATGTGCTATCTGCTTAAGGCATCATTGTTTCCCTTCCGCTGACCCTGAGGAGCAGAGCATATTCAACTTTAGATACAGCCCACCAATCATTTAAATTAGGTACTCTCTTATAGTGACAGAAATAAGTTATGTCTATTTCTATTTAATTAGCTTTTACTTTATGCCTTTTGAAGCTCCTCAGACCGTGATAATGGGCTCTATGAAAATAATAGTCTTGGGAAAAGTATGGGAAACTCTGTTTCTGGTAACCTGAGCTGGGCTCTAAACTCCCTTTTCTACCCATGGCCATTTGCTGTGGCAACATTTTGTTTGTACTTGTTGACGTTATTCATCTATTTTTATTGTAGAAAAGATATATAACACAAGATCTACCTTATCCACAAAATTTTACATGTATATACAATAGTGTTCATTATATGCTAACGTGTACACAGTAGAGTATTCTCTAGAACTTACTTTATTTGCCTAGCTAAAACTTTATATATGCTCAAGAACAATCCCATTTCTACTTCTCCCAGTCCCCAATAACAAAAAGTATATTTTTTGACTATTTTAGATACCTCAAATAGTGTCTTTCTGAGATGGGATTGTTTCACTTAGCATAGTATCCTTAAAGGTTTGTACATGTCATCTTTGATAAGATTGGCTTCTTTGTATGGCTAGATACTATTCCAGTGTGTATGTGTGTGTATGTGTGTGTGCGTGTGTATTGCTTCCATATCTTAGCTGTTGTGTAGAATGCTGCAGTGATCATAGGAACACACTTTCTTAAGCTTCTGATTTCATTTTTTCCCCTGGATAAATATCCCAAAAAGGGATTGTGGGATCGTATGACAACTATTTCCAAATATTAGTTAGAAGCCTTCATCTTTCTTCCCATTGAGGCCACACTTTTGAACCCATATCTGGGTAGCCAAAGTTGTGTGAAGCTCAGACTCAGGATCCAAAATCTGTCTCCAATTTTCCCTTCTCTGGCACCTTCTTATTTTATAGTCCTACAAAAAGCCTTCACACAAATGAAAAAAACTCAGGTAAAAGAATCTCTGATAGATACAAGATACTTGATAGTCCTATAGCTTTACTATTCCGCCATAATAACATCAGCCCAGAGTGTTATTAATCCATGCCATAGTCTAGATCAGATTTCTTTCCTTCCTGGATGTGTGCCATGAAAGTGGAATATTCTTTGCCTAGCCTGTAAAGTTTTGAAATTTTTTTTTTTGTCGGTTGTGGGGCTTGAACTCTGGGCCTGAGTGCTGGCCCTCAGCTCTTCAGCTCAAGGCGAGCACTCTACCACTTGAGCTACAGTGCCACTTTCCAGTTTTCTGGTGGTTTATTGGAGATAAGAGTTTCATGGACTTTCCTGCTCGGGCTGGCTTTGAACCTTGATCCTCAGATCTTGAGTAGCTAGGATTATAGGAGTGAGCCACGGGCGCTTGGCAGTTTTGAAATTTTTATTGCAGGATAGCCAATGCAGGCCATTGGAAGTTTTCAATGATGAAAATGTCAGCTTGATAAGCTAGGAGGGAGGGCTAGCATCTGTTGGCAAAGGAGGCTCGTTGGCATTTCATTCCTAGCAACTACAGTTGATAATTTAAGTCACTTGGTCACTTGTGTGCCACAATCAATATTATTACCTTCAAGTTTAGCTGGATTAATAAATAATTGTAGATTCCTAACCTTGAGAATGTTTTTTTTTTTCCCCTGACATCACCTTTTAATACCAAATATCGGTCTGGGGAAAAAATTCCCTATTTACAATGAGCTCATTTGCAAATAATTCTTGAGAGCAATAGTTTTGTGGCTTCTAGAATCTTCTATGGCATCAGTGTTTCGACAAGTATTTTTCTGTAATTTCAGAGAGTGTACTCTGCATTCCTGGCATGTACTTTTTGTCAGTTAATAATATGAGAACCACTGGGCAAATCTCCTTGGCTGCAAGCAAGTTTCAGATATGAAATGATTGCTACCCATACTAGGAGTGATTGATATGGGGATGTCTGATGCTCAGTGTGGATGCTATTTATGCTCAGCACTTTCCAAAGATGATGGATTTGACTTACTCAACTTTGAGGCTGCGGTGCCTCATGGACTAGCTCCCAGAATGTGATAGATACTCACTGAAATTTTGTTGTCTAACTGGAATAGGTCAGTGTACATTTTACCAGTTTAGCCCAAAGATAAGTGTGCGCTCAACAAAATTTGTAACTAGAAATTCTGAATATATACTTTCAGGGAAATATCAGAATGTAGAGGAACCCAAGCAATGGTATGTATGCAGTTTTGAGATTTTTGTACAATTTTTTTTAAAAAAAATTAGTTAAAAAGGAGGTTCAAAAGAAAGATACTACTCTAGGGAAAGGAAACAACATGATACCCTAAAGAAACTGCACACGATTCCAGAATTGTTGGAGAGTCATCTGGGAAATTAAAAATGGCCAAGAGCCAGACCAGAGACACAAAGAGAATCCAGGCTCCGCAAAGCCCTAGAGAACTATTTAGACATTATTGTAACTCAGCCTATTGGTCTATGGTTGTCAGTCTTTAATTATGTATTGAATGTCTATTCCCCCCAGAAATCTATATGTTAAAATCCCAGTTCTAATATGATTATATTGTTCCTGAGAAGAGAGGTTTCCTTCTGCTGCCATTTGATAAAGCCAATGACTCTAGAGAATGGCAGGAGTGGAGTGAACTTTGTTCAGTAGCTAAAGAATGGAGACAAGCAAGAGCATTTGCTCACAAATCAGCCTCTCAACTCTAGGGACTTGTGAATTCCCAAATATAGAAATAATGAGGCTAAGAAAAGGGAGGAATATTCATGCCTATCCGGGGAGTAGAAGAATGTCTTCCAAGGACTCAGATACCAATGGTTTTCATGCCTTTTTTGGTCTAGTGTTTCTAGTCACGAGGGCTGCTTAGGTATATTTAGTCTAAATGTTAAGGTCACAAAAAAGATAGGTGCCATATGAAGACAGAACTATCTATGTATTTTCCCCTTGTTCTAAGCATCTTCTCAGGCTTATGTGAGTCTAAGTAAAAGCTGATTATCTCAAGGAACGTGGCCTTTAACTCCATGAAAAGCCTTAGAGGCAACTGTGACCATCATAACCCACACAGCCAAGGTGCTGCATTCAGCGAAGCTAGTGGGAAATGGATAAAAATTAGCCATGTGCCATCTAAAATTAGAGCTCATTCAGTCAAATAAAAGCACATGAAGCTAGAATGTTTATTTGTTGTATTTAGAATTACATCTTTGGGGAAGAAAAAAAACAAATGCCAGGAGTGGAATGCATTCTTGACTAGAAGGATAAGGCTACTGAATAATTATGCACAGTTGTCCCCAAAGTGATCTTTATATGCCCCAAATCATTGATAATATTTCTGTTTTTACACTACAAGAAGATGATTACAGATTTAAAAAAGCCAGACCTTATACACTACACTCTACTGCCACACAAATCAAGCTAGGATTCCTACACGAAAAGAATTCCATTATTCCAGCATAAGGTGTTCGGCCTTGCAAACAGTCTCATTTTCTGTCACTTCTTGGCAATGAGAATCACTCACTGTTGGTGGCAAAACTCCCTGGGGAGGACTCATTTCATGGTGAGGATGAGATCCAGCAAACTCTTCCTGAGTGATGCCCTTTCTAAGAGACTGTCAAAGTATATCAGTCCCATTCCAAATACACAGTTGTACTGGAATTCAGCAAATCCTACTAGAACATCTGGCTGAATCTTGTTTTATTTGTAAGATTAGATAATAGTATTGAATAATTTTTTTATTAACATCCTGATTTTGATGAGAGTGGTTATATAGAAAAAAGGAAAATTATGGCTTCATGGCCACAACTTATCCTGAGGTGGTTCAGAAAAAAATTGTCATGTTCAAGTACAGACATATATATTCACATACATATGCACGTCTCTATCTCTTTATCACTCTCTCTATCATCTATCTATCCTTCTCTCTGTGTAGAACACATTGTATATACTGTGATCAGGTGGAAGTTGGAATGGAATTCTTTGTACAATTCTTACAATTTTCCTATGAGCCTAAAATTATTTCAAAATAAAAAGTTACAAAAACAAATAATAAATAGACCAGAATAACGCTCTCATATAAACACATTTTCCTCTGTCTTCTCTTTGAGCATTTAAAAAACTATTTTAATAGGAAAAAAACCTAGATGATTATATAGTAGGGACTTATAAATCATGTACTTACCTCGGTTATAGGAACGCCAATATTAAACATTTAAATGAGATATGGCAGAGCTAAAGCTGAAATTAATTGCCCTTTCATTTAGAATTATGGCTGCGTAGACTAATTATGCATGCAAACCCCATTTAATGCATATTCATAATGGATCTGCATAAAATCTTCGATCAAGCCTGTAGGATAATTATTCAGTGAAAACCTGAAGATTCCCAGATGCTAATTTTCTTATTGATTTGCACATTCAATTTGTATCAGACAAATACATTAGTAGTCATGGTCTAGGAAGGATTCCTTGGCTTTCATTAAGCGCTTTGAGTTTGCTAAGCACCACACACTTGACAGCAGACGGCCCCTGTTTGTTTCAAGGTGCTTTCCTAAGACAGAATAATGAAGACAGCTCCAGCAGGGCTGATGTGGTGCCAGTTCTGAGCGGGCTGCCACCTTCTCGTTCCAGATGGGGAGAAGAGGGCAGTGCTGTCTCGGGAGGTGGGAGGGGAGCGCCGGTGAGCCAGTGCGCACTTCCTCCCGGCGAGCGGCCTCTGCTGCTGCTGTCATCTCTTCAAGAAAAGTCAATTATTGGGAGCCCTGCAGTCATTCAGAGGACACCTCTGCGAGTCTCACCTCAGGATGACTTTGCAAAAGCGTGGGACTCTGGCAACAGGGAGGCCGAGTCTGGCCCTGGCTGGAGCTGTGTGTGTGTGGCAGGTGGTAGTCGTGGGAGACTGGAGGTGTGGAGACATCAGGGGAAATCCTATTTCGTTCTCCTTGCCTCCTTTGACCAGCCTGACACCCAATACAGACCCTTTACTCAGAGAACTGCACCTACAGCTACCATTCTTCAGCCTCCACCTATAGGCCTCCTGCTACTTCCAGACTCTTATCTTGGCCTGTATTCTTGCCATTGGTGCTTTGCTGCAGGATTATCCCCCTCAGAGCCCAGTTACAAAATAGAAAGTCCTGTCGCCAGTGTTTCTCAGAAGACCTTAATGGTCCATGGCTTGTCCATGGCTCCATGTTCAACTTGTCCTTTTGTTTCAGTTCTAACACCTTGGCTGAGTAGTTAAGTATATACCTTCTATCTTGAGTCTCTGCCTCCATAAAATAATTTTGACAATACAAGCAACTATTACTTCTCCTTATGCCTATCTATCCTCTTTATAATTTTTGGCCTGGGGATTATGGATTACTCAAAAGAAACTGAGTTACACTATATCTCACAGATGATGGGAAATAGATAGTGATGACACAGGTTCACACATACAGAAGGAAATGTCTGTATGGAAAAATCTGTATGCATGTGTTAATGTATTCCTATATAACAGAAAATCCTCTGCGTCCCATGTCCATCAGCTCTTGCCACTACATCAAAACATGTCTTAGAAGGCAATCTCTGAGAAGTTGCTGCCATCTGAGTACAGTTCAGTTTTGTGCGTTGGGACAGATACTTAAGCTGGTCACCCCAACTTTACAGACTGATGGGATCAGAGGCAATGTCACTGAGTTCCACCAGATGGCCACAAAATACTACAGACAGGAAAAACTCAGGAAGGGAAATCATTCATTGTGACAACAGGGAGGTCACAGTTAAGGAAGTGTGTTGACAACAGTTACGGATGTGTGGCCATTTGAGGTCATTACCTTAAAAAAATTAGCTAGAGTCCTTCAGCTTGTGTATCATAACAACTTTGGTAGTACCCTCAGGAAGTTCGCCTAGTCCATGATTTGAACTGAAAAAGAACGTGAAAGATCTTTTTTCTAGTATGTTTGTTCCAAATTTATTTGAATGTTAGCACTTTTGTGATCATTCTCTCGGTTTGGTACAGTCAGAAGTCTGAATTTTCATATCACTAAATGATTCCACCTCTGTTTCTAAATATTAGATGACAAACACCAGCAGGCCAGCTATATTGTGAGGATTCAGGAGATGTTGTTATTACAAATATCATCTGCAACTTGGACTACTGCCACCCAAGAAGTGTGGATCCTTCATATGCTTGCTGAACCTAGTCACTTCATTACAGCATCTTTTCATGTATTGTTACCAAAAAATAGTCTACACATCTCACCTACTTGATAGTTCTCATAAACTGATCCTGAACACCCAGTCATGCTTACCCTCTGATATTAGGCTATAAAGAAATTGGGTAAAGCGTGTGGTGATTTATGTATGTATGTATGTATGTTTGTATGTATGTTTGTTTGTATGTATGTTTGTATGTTTGTTTGTTTATTTGTTTGTTTGTATGTATGTTTGTATGTATGTATGTTTGTTTGTATGTATGTATGTATGTTTGTATGTATGTATGTTTGTTTGTATGTATGTATGTTTGTTTGTATGTATATATGTATGTATGTTTGCATGCATGTATGTATGTTTGTATGTGTGTATGCATGTATGTATGTTTGCATGCATGCATGTATGTATGTATGTATGTATGTATGTATGTATGTATGTATGTACGTACACCTATAACTACCTACCTTCCTATCCATCTATCATCTTAACTATCATCCCTTTTTGTGTCAGTACGGGGCTATCCATTATCTAACTATCATCTTCCTATTTTTGTGCTTGAACTCAGGGCCTTGTGTTCTTGCTTGGCTGTTTTGCTTCTGGCTTTTACATGGCTAATTGGAGTAAAGTCTCACACACTTTTCTATCCCAGCTGGCATCAAACAGCATCCTCAGATCTCAGCCTCCTGAAATATCTCAGCCTCTTTAGGATTGGAGGCGTGAGCAACAGCACCTGGCTCCATGTGGTAAGTGTATTCTGTGACAGCTCTTATGAAGACCAGCACATTCTGCTGCTCTTTTCTATTTCCTTTCTGTTATTTATTTTATTATATTTTTAAATTAGCACGAACTTCTAGTTGAAGGAGTTTCCATGTGATAGTTCTTAAGCATGCACAGAGAGTACTTTGAACAGTCACTAATTTGTATCTCCTGTCCCCCTTTGCCCCGCCCCCAGGGAACAGAAGGGTGGGTATGGGCATGCTCTGTGTTTCTCAACTTAAGTAGTCTTGAGGATGGTTTTTTTTTTTTTTTTAAGATGGCTTGGGATAGCCAGTCATGACAAACTGTAAGCAAGTAATTTTTGAAGATAAAATTCCAAATCTATACTTGACTAAGCTGTGGTTGAAGATCATTCTCTCCTATTCTAGAGAGAAATTGATAAGCTCTGTTTATCCTTGGAAGGTGGAAGCCTGAGCCTGTGGAAGCATGTGTTAGGAAGGCTTCAGAAATATGTGTATGTATATACATATATGTGTGTGTGTCTATGTGTGTATATATATATAAATATATATGTATATACATATCTGTGTATATACATATATACATAAATACCTACATATACATGTGGCATATACATATAAGCATATGTATATATACACACATATGTATGAATGTATATATACGTATTTGCAGAGCAAATTGCTGTAGTGTCCACGAAAACTATCACCAGAACATCCCACTCTTTCTGTCTGTCTCACAACAAACTTAATAAGTACTATTGCAGTATTTGGGGATAGGCCAGAAGGGGAAGTGGTCTATAATGCTCTGTGTTCTTGCTGGTAGACAGCTATATAGTACATGTCTGTGTGGTTATGTGCTCTAGACAGATTTTCAGGAGAGTCATTGGCTTCCCACACTGCTTACGTTGTGTAGTAGAAGGCACAACTCATCAGTCATTTCCGCCTTGCAGTTATTCTCATCCCTACTGAGGTAAAGACATCAAAACAAGCCCTTGAAAATCAGACAGAATGGGATGTACATGTTCTGGAATCAAGATTGTCACTCTTATTTTATTTATTTCACTCAAAAGGCTTTGATGAGGGATGTTTTGATGACAATCTGCACAGTTGCAGCATCATATAAATGATTGTTCTACAGCTTTCAAGTAAATTCTGACATACTGTCTTGCAAGTTCTTTTTACCCAGCTCTAATTACATAAATTGTTATTTTTTAAACAGATGTCTGATACACCAACGTCTACTTTGCTTGGGAGCTGTAATTTTTTCTGCATTTATATGCCACTAGGCAAAAGGAAACATCTTTTGATGTTATCAATGAACATTTTTATGCAGTCAGGATGTGAGCAGAAAGGCAGTCATCAATCAGATTCTTTTGCCTTCATGCTCTAAGGAACAAAGAGAAAAGACTCAGAAGAGTACACAACAGGCCTTGGCTCAATTCCTAATGGAGCTCTTTATCTTGGTTAAATTAATTCCTCTTCCCAAGGTACACACTTCTGTCAATGTCTCTTGTATAACCATGATAACAATGATAGTATATACTTCTGTGTGAAGTTTTCTATTATCTTTGTAAGATAATAATGGAATTGGTAGAATACAAGCTATGGCCTTTCATTAGGCAAGACATATTTCAAAAACAGGGAACATACACTAAATAATTTCTTCATGCACAAAAGATATGTTGGAGTGTTTCAGAAATATGCCAGGTGTTGTGTTCCTGTTCTTAGAAAATGATGAGCTAAAACAGACTTGACTGTTTCCCTCAAGAGTCTTATAGTCTAGTTGAGGTGACATATATTAATCAAGAAAAGACAGAAGTGAGTAATTATAAGCCAGGGTAAGCATATGGTTTGAAAGTATAGTGTGAGAGTACATAGAAATGAATTATAAGCTTAAGCTAAATCATACATAGAGCAGAGTAGGTAAGAGAACAGTCCAAGTTAGGAAAAAAATATGTATATTTTGCAATCCTGTAAAGAGCCTACTTGGCTAGAACTCTCAGAGAGGAAATGGGCATAGAGTAAAATGAGAAAAGCGATGTGGTTAGAGAGGGAAGGGCCTTGTATACCATGTAAATTTTTTATTCATTTTGATGTCGATACAAGAACAGCATACATTTTATTTAGAGAAGACACATGATCACATTTGTATTAAAAAAAGTTTGTAAAAAACTGTGAAAGGGATGAGGAGTGGGTGAAAGAGAGCCACTGGGAGATGTCTATGGTCACTAGTCTGTAAATACTGCAAATACTGGTGCTTGACTAGACCAAAGTAGTCAAGTAGAAAAAAATGGAGAGATTTCAAGGAAATTTTGAAGGTCAGGTCTAGTAATGGACACATTCAGCAGCTTCCACCTGTGCAGAGTCCTCCATGGAAATACCTTGCACCTTAGGTACTTGTGCAGAGTAGTTCACCAGGAAGCCTTCCGACTCCAGCCTGCTAAGGTTGGCCATCTTAGCTTTCTGGTTTTGTGGCACCTCTCACGAATGATGTACTTGGGACAGCAAAGTACTAGCTGAAATTGCTGCCCTGGCCCACATATTAGTAGACATTTGTCAACTTCAAGCCTGTTCATATTTCACATACATGAAATTTATTGTCTTCATAGTTCCAAACCTGTAAAATTTTTTAAAATTTTGGTATTGGTCCTAGGGACTGGAACTCAGGGCCTGTGTACTGTCCTTGAGCTTTGCTGCTCAAAGATAATGCTCTACCACTTGAGCCAACAGCTCCACTTCTGGCTTTTTGGTGGTTACTTGGAGATATGAGTCTTGGACTTTCCTGCCTGGGCTAGCTTAGAATCAGGATCCTCAGATCTCAGCCTCCTGAGTTGAGAGGATTACAGTTGTGAGCCACCAGAGCCCAGCAACAATGAGTTTTCTTTATGTTTCTCATTCTACCATTTTCTCTAATCTTAAGGAAGAACCATCTTTTTACTTTTTCAGTGGGGTTAACCCAGGTTTCCGTGCTTTCCATTTCTTCCTGCTCCTCAGCTTCAAGACCAACTCCTCACTCCAGTAGAAGTATTGCTGCTGTTAAGATAGTTCTTATGTGGCAGGCCTCCGAGGAGCTGAGATTATTAGTGGATGTGTGAGATGCCTGGAAAACTAATGAGAGATAAAGGCTAGATCCTGGTGTTAACCAGACAGCCTGACAGATAAATTAAGTAGAAAGCAGAAAAATTGTAAGATGCTCAGGCCATCAAGACTATTGTGAAGAAACCTGTGCTCAGGCATCCTGTTTATCATTAGGGCTTGTTTTTGAGTCATACAGAACTGCCCACTTTTGTCTGGAGTTCTAACACAAAGTCACCCTGAAACAGAGCAACAAATGCCTCTCGATGATTCATTCACTCCCTTCCCAGTCTGAGGTCCCCTTAGTCATTGTCTGTAGGTAAGAGAATGAATATGTCACACCACTAGCTATAGTTTAGTCTTCAGGAAAATGGTGGATTGATGATTCTCTTGCTTCCTTAAATTCCAACCCCATCTTTATTTTTAGCTTTATTTAAAAGGATGAAAAAATTAGCTATCTTTGGTTTAAGAAGAAAAAAAAAGAAAGATGTAGAAACTTCTTTTTGTTACATCCAGTAAAAGATTCAGTGAGTTTCCCAGATCTAGTGAAAGCTTATATTGTGGGAAGAATTCAAACTAGCTGGTCACTTGGCTTATTCTCCATACCAGAGATTCACACTAAACAGCAGGCTTAATGGAGAGATTATCCACAGCTAACTTACGAAACAAGTTTAAGTAATGACTGTTAATGCCTAGAGAATTTTTTTTTAAAGAAACTATGATGATGAGTTTGCACTATCCCATTCGTTCTTTCATTTTGTCAGTCATGGGGCTTGGACTCTAAGCCTGGGCACTATTCCCAAGCTCTTCAGCTCAAGGCTGGCACTCTACCACTTGAGCCACAGCACCACTTCTGGTTTTCTGGTGGTTAATTGGAGATAAGGGTTTCACGGACTTTCCTGCCTGGGCTGGCTTTGAACCATGATACTCAGATCTCAGCCTCCTGAGTGGCTAGTGTTACAGCATGAGCCACTGGTACCTGGCCCATTTGTTTTTTAACTAACACCGTGCCAGTACTATAGCAATGCACAGGAATAAGAATATACACAATACTAAGTATGAACGTTGTAAGTTGTGTGTCAAGACAACAAACATAGTTTTATTTCTTATGGCATTGTTTGTGCATTGCCAAGTCACCCGTTGAGAAATTTCTTTTCTTACTTGCCCTTGAAGCTGTTCTCTAAACCATAGCAAAAAGATGAAAGAACAACTATAATTTAAGACATAAATAATCAATGCCATGAAACCAAGAGTGTGGATGAGTGACACATGGAGAGCTGACTGTAGTTATTGATACTGATCTAAAAGAAAAGAAAAAGGATTCACAAAGCAAAATGGGCTCTCCTTCACTGTCTGCTACGTAGCGTCAGTAAATTTCTGCTTTAAATAGCTCAATGTCACTGTTGTGTGTTTATCTCTGAACAAAGCTTTTCCCCAGTGCAACTGACGTTTCATGCAGTATGCTTGCCAGTGGACAATGTCACTGTTGCCATTTGCCCAAGTAAATATTACACTAGCAACTATTTTACACTAGCAACCATTACCTTTATTTAAATAAATAGATGCTCATAATTCACAACCACAACCAAACATTCCACTTTTTAAAATAGACCTTATTGTCACCTGTCCATCTTAATGAAACGTAGGTCCAACAAAAACTGTTCTATTAAAAATCATTATATATTTCAAACATTATCAGGATCATTATATGTATTTTTAACTTCATTCAAGCATGCATATTTTCCAATGTGATTTCTTTGAAGCTTTAACATGAAAGGTGGAAAAATAACTGAATGACACTCAGTTAGTGATATCATTTTTCTTATTACCATAGATAGCTAATAGCCCTACTTGAAATCCCAGTAATGTAGGATTGTCATTCACAAACCCTAGCCTGCTGTTTTCCAGGAGAAAATGTAAATGTGTACACATAAAATACAGCAATGCTATCAGTTGGATGTTTACAGTTCCCCTGAGAAAATAAGGATGAGGAGCATCTTCATCAGTTTCTCATAGTGCCTGTTCTCTCAGGGAGTGTAGATTTTCCTACTGAGTCAGGTATGAGATTTGCTTTGGTCTTTGTTTATGTATTCATTGAAATCTATTGCTCATGGTCTGGTTATATCATTAGTAAAGAAACTAAAGTGCCGGATTGAGTTCAATGAAGAGACTACGTGTGCAGATTCTATCAGGAAAAATAATGGGCCTTAATCTTTTAACATGAGCACTGGTCTTTATCATTGTGATAGGACACATTATTCCAAAATTTGCTGGCTTAACTCAGCAATCAGAACTTAACTGTACCTCACAACTTCTGTGTGTCATAAATTTGGAAGTAGCTTGGCACATTCTGGATTATGATTTCTAACAAGATCTGTCTGCTGACAGATCTGAGCTTGGGTTACAGCCCCTTGGAAAACATGCTAGAGGCTTGGGGATCCATTGTCAAGCCAGGCTGTAATAATGTTCTGCAGCAATCATTTACTAAGTAAACAGTCATGATGATCAGGATATTGCATTAAGCTCACCTACTTCCTACGCCTTTTCTTTTGGAACAATAGCATGTCTTATCTTTGAACTGGTGTGATATTTAGAAGTAGGTGATTTTGGCAGTGTGACAGAATACGTTTTCTGAAGACTCTCTGGCTTAAAAAAATTAGACAAATGAAAGACCAGCTTCTGTCTAGATAAAATATTCTCTTTACTTAATTTTTGTTCTCAGAATCAAATAACAAGTATAAGGTAATCCTTCATCACTATCCGGAGGATATAAAGGGTCAGAGAGCAAGCAGCAATCATGGAAACCCTGCGTAGTCCAGAGAGTAAATGTTATTTCTAGTGCTATTGTCCACTGGCAGACTAAATCAATTGTGGGAGGAGAAAATTGATGCTGGGAATTTCTCATTAGTCCACACAAACTTAAGGGTCTGAATTGCTCCCTGAACAATACTTTTAACTTCTACAAATGCAAAGGCCTACCCATTCCCATGTAGATCTACAAAATAGAAATATTCCCATAGAAAATCATTCTCATAGAATACCAACTACAAAATGGTGTGCTATTTTAAGTAAGAGTTTGTGGAAATAATTGCCAATCTGTTTAAATCGTAAAAGAATTAAAAGGAAAAATGATTGACTTTAGAATACAAAATAATTATATGTTATATCTAAAGAAATTGGGAGGGAATCATAAAAATAAACATGTAATAATAGGCTGTCAAAATTATGTGATAGAATGGAAAAGCTTCATTTAACCACAAGGTATAACATTTCTGTCTATGTCTCTAAGTAGCTTCAAGTTATATTAACAAAAAATATCAACCTGAAATGTTTTTGTACATCATAAAACATTAGGAAGAAGATGAAATAGTAACTTACACAATAGGGAAAATATTTGCAATGCAAATATCTGAAAGGGGACCAATATCCAGGATATATAAAGATTCCTAGCTTAAAATTAAAAACACAAAAACAGAAAGAAATCTTAACAATGACAATTTAAAAATGGACTAAAGACTTGAATAGATACATATCCATATGTAACTATTTATTATATATATTTATATAGAAGTGGCTAGTAATCACATGAACATATGCTCAACTTCACTACTCATTAAGAAAATGAAATCACCATGACAACGTGCTGCCATTTTGAAGTTACTAGTAGGAATTACAGCCTCTATAAGAAAATAATTTGTTGGTCTCCTCAAATCTATTCATCCAATTATTTCTATCCCTCAATCAGCTGGCCACAGCCTGCCTACAGATGAATGAATAGAGGTAATTACTGTTTTAAGCCACTGGGTTCTGCTATGTTTTGTTATGTAGCATTATTTTCCAATAGCTTATGCAGGGTAGATAAAGGATGTTACAGTAAAATTCAGCTATTCATGCTAGACTGCTAGTAAATTAGAAATGAAAAAGAATCTCCTTTTCTGGAAGAACTATGTCTTCTGTTACCTGTCACTAAGAGAACTTGTGGGT